>NC_084914.1:14559464-14806575 GCF_949316345.1 Pungitius pungitius
CTCTCTTCCTGTGGCAGAACTTTGTGATTTGGACACTCTGCTTCCCACATTTGACACACTGTCATTTGGTTTTACATAATCTTGCAGCTCGTCTGCATCAACAATCAAGGCAGCCAGTTGCTGAGTTTCATCAGGTTTTGGAGGCAACTCCTGTTCCTTCATTTCACCATAATCAGTTTGCTCATGTAACTCAAGCAATTCATCTGGCTCAATCAACCATTGGTTAACACGTTTTTGAAATGTGTTGTTATAGGTCACGATGTCCGAAAACCATTCACTTTGGATCTTCTGTTGCTCTTCAGGGAGTAAAGGAATCAGCAGGTCATGTGACTTGGTGGCCTTTCCACACTGATCAATTACACTCTCCAACAGAGATTGTACTTGTGAAACATTTTCCTTATTTTTCAGGAATGTTTTAATTTGTTGTATGAACCCTTTAATTTTATCCACACTCTTTCTCCTTTCATTTTGAAGCGTTTCGATTTTGTTTGCCAAAGCCTTTGCTGTGGGCTTAGATTGCCTTTTCTCCTTCTCCATTTCAGAACTAGAACCAACCTTTTGACTCATTTTATTTTTCAGTTACTTCTCAATAAATGTGCATCCACTTCAACATTCAAACATGTACAAACACGTCATGTACAATAGCAGAGCAACAGCAATCTCAAAGAGCCAAAGCGGGGTTTCAGTGTAGCATTGAGGTCGGCTACAGTGCATCCAAACACTTCCACAGATCCGGAAACGTCACGCACATTAGCATAGCAGCGGCAATTTCCAAAGAGATGAAGCGGAGATTCATCATCTGACCGTATGGAGATATACAGCACCGAATCCGCACAATCAATGCCAGCAATCGGTACGACCAACTCAAACGGTGTTCAATCCAATAACGTCCCCAATAGACGAACAACAGCATATGCGCCGCATACCTTCCAATATATACAGCTTAACGCACATGAACACACATGAGTGCTTCCTCCGGATTGAAAGTTAGTGCCGTCCTTTATCTCCGATGGTCCTTTCAACGTCCGCAATTGCTTCCTAATGCCGTGTAGTTTTTGTTGACAAAATGTAGCGACCTGTCTTCAAATAAACAGTCGCTGAGAGGCTAAGTGATGGGTGTAGCGGATTGTGACGCGCTGTACCAAAGAAAAATTCCGCTCCGATCCAATGATGCGTTTTGACAGGTTTATTGAAGTATTAGTCCAACATATGCATAACGTGCTCAACGTAAAAGAAAAATCACAACTGTAGCAGCGTAGCAAACAGCGGCGCAGCAGCAGCAAGCAACAATGTCAATAGCGTTCAACAAGCGTTAGCGATAGCGATAGCGATCAACAAAAATACGGCGTCCCCGTCACTCACCCTCTCTTTCCTCCCTCGCTACTTCCGTCTGTGCCTGCTATTATAATCAGTCCAAAAGTTACCGCCCCCAATTACGGTCATATGCAATTAACAAACCCAACAAATATAACAACCCAAGTGTCCCAAATATACACCATTAAACTCATATCCACTATCATTTTATATTAGACAGAACATATATAATAATCACCTTCGTGGCTCCTACACCAACTGTGATTGTCTAGTTATATCCGTACGCATGTTTGCCTGCCCAGCTCTAATTGCACTCAATAGTAGCCCAGTCTTACTTCTAAAGCCAAGAGGCTTCCTACTTTGCTATTCACGGTTACACTTTGTTTTAAAGAATCATTGTACGGGACTGGAACTGAACAGAATGTCCCACGTTGGTTCGATTAAGCTGCAGTCTCTTAGCGTGATGTCATGCGAGTAGCCATCAAGCATGTATTTAAGACACTTTTGGACAAGTCTCATTTTTAAATTAGCCGCAAACCTTAAAGAAGTCAACCAAAGTTAGCTTTGATTTGCTATCTGGCTAGCTAGTGGGCCGGGTGAGTCCAATCCATTATTTCATTTGGTTGGATGGTAAAAGTGATTATGGCTAAAGACAGAGATCCTGTTACTGTTTGTGCCACTCGTGAAAATGCACACTCTTTTTCCTAACCAACCCAGGAGCAAGGGTACTTACAAATAAGGGGCATTATAGGGTTGGTCATGACCTCGTCCTACTAGGATTAAATAATGGGACTGGGAAAGGGGGCTATAAACCCAACATCTTTAATTCACGTCTACATAGGACTATGTACATTACTGCAAATCATTGCAGTTTATGAGTGTTTCACAAGAGCTCATAAAACGCCTAAGATGCTCTAATGTTACTGCAGCGCCTCAGCTCTGTGTGGCTATTATGTTACGGTGGGGAAGTTACAGATGAAGAGAAAATGGAAGGAAATTATGGTATAAGATGGAAAGTCCACTGTCCCCTCCTCCTTTTGTTCGCGTGAACACATTTCGTTTTCACTTTCGTGATGTTGACATTAGGTGAATGTGCAGCCGTACACCCAAAGTCTGAGGATGTGCAGGAAGGACCGACTTATCGTCAATGTAACAAATGATCTAATTCCGTTGCGATTATTGGTGCGCCGTATAAGGGTGGGGATGTGACAGTGTGATAAATGTTCATATAATGCACAGTGCTGGACATCTGCAGTGCATGTGCAAACACAGAGATACACACACAAACTACATTATTTCGTAAAACAGCTGAGGTGCGGTTGATGGAATCCAGCTGCTTACAGGAGGTCTGTTTGTTGAGAGCGTAGCTGACAAGGACGAAAGACCCGACGGCCCCCGAGTTGCTTTGAAAAAGCTTGACGGTCGCGGAGAGTGCAAGACCGGAATGTGGTAATTGTGGGGAAAAAGTAAGAGCAGAGAGTGCATTTGCTGTTTTTGTGATGGGGAAATAAAAGCAGAACAAAACCTTGGTGGAATGAAAAGTTCTGCAGCACACTGCCAATGACCTCTACAGTACCAACCATATGTCTTTCAGTCTGGGGTCTAATGCTGTTGAGCTTGGGGGCTCTGGGGATTTGGATTTGACAATCCTTGAGATACATGTGAGATATTTGCTTTCAACACAATGCAATCAAATCAACGTAATTTGGCTTATAACGCTGACAATTTATAGCTTGGTCTTGAAATAATTCAGAGGCAAACATTCCAAAACGTGGTCAAATAAAACCCAAAGTATCTGCATTGATGGAAATCACTAGTGCAGGCCCAATCGATCCCAAAGGAGATCTGGCTATACAAAAATTACTCTCACAAAATGTCCATTTAGATGTTCTAAATTTTACTTTAACGCTTCACTTCAGGAGGTCTTTTCATTTGTGTACCCTAACAATGTGTTGACTTTTTATTATTATAACAATCTGCAATTTTATTCCTGAAGTTGAAATCGTTTTTCTTTTCTGAAATGTCCCCCAGAATGCCAGGAGAGCGGTTGTCCGTAAGAAGCACTCGGGAGGTTGGGCGTTTCCCCGGAGCAGCCCCACCCGTCAGGGTGGAGCTCACCATTCAGAAACAGGAGGAGAAGAAACAGGAGGGCGGCTGTCGCCAGTGGTTCAGGAAGACGTGTTTGTGTTGCTGTAAGCGCCAGAACAGCAACACCTATGATCTTACAGATAAGGTGGAATTTGTCAAACCACCGGCCCCGGAGCCCACGAAGCCGAAGCCTGAAAATGGAGATGCAAAGGAAATGGGAGGTAATGCCACAGACATTAAGTGTACGTTGTGGTAATAAAGCTGAAGGGCTCGGTTAAGTTAAACGTGACTATTTTTGAATGTTGCACAAATCATTTTGACGCTTCAGTCGTAGTCACTTTAGTTTCATGTTTAACCTTCCTCTCTCAGGAAAAAAACTTTTGGTGAGTTCGGTGGACCTGTTGAGCTCAAAGACGGGCCTGAACAGACAGGAGCACCACACCGACTTGTATCAGGGGGACGAGCTGATCATCCGCAGAGGACAGACATTCCAGATAGAGATGGAGCTCGACAGGCCCTTCAACGCTGAAGATGACAATTTGCATCTGGAGCTCAAAACAGGTATGTAAGGGGCGGTGTCTCTGTGTTTGTCATCATACCTTTTAACAGAAGCTGTGATTTATATGCTTAAGAATTATAATCAACATGATGATAAGCAATAGCAGTCTAGTTTGAGAGTTGGGTACAATATTTAGGTGAGCAGCAGCAGGGGGGGCAGTGGAGGGTTGAAGAGTTAAAAAGCACAGCCACCCAATTTACAATTGCAATTTAGCATTGTACTGTCATTACTTTGTGGGAATCCGAACAGACAGATTTCCAGAGGATGAACACAATTTAAGAAGCTATGGTCAAGTGATCCTGACTGTAGTTTCTAGTAGAAAGCTTCAAAGATTTGATCCTGCAATTCCCATGATGTAACACAAGCATTTAGTACGATCCTCCAAGCCTGGTAAATCCCCCCTTTTTTCAAACTCAAACCCCAACTGTCTGTTTAAAAGCCCAATCCATGATACATAAATTAAAGAAGATCCTCTGGACCAGTCGACTTTTACTCCGAGGTGTATTTCAGATTGAACCTCAATGAAAAAAATAGAAAAATAATAATCTCCATCGTGAGTCAGTCAGTTAGATTAGAAATTTAAACAGAGTGTTGGAAATAACAAATAAACAGTTGAAATACATGGTTTATATCAAACCAAAATATAAAATAAATAGCTAAATTGATCAGATAAATAGTTGAAATAGAACACTGAAGAGGATTGTCTATGCCAATGATATTGCATGTCACAGAAGACATTATACTGTTTTGAGTGGTACTCTTATTGAGTAGGGCTAGCGAGTGCCCCTTTAACCAGTAGTTGCTACAAGCCCGTGTGAAGTGCATACCAATGAGTGGATTGGCTCAAAACAAAGCGTGGGAAATGTGGTCCAAATGCACCGCACTTAAATCGAGCAGCAATTCAACTGTAGCTCACAGTGTTTACAGCTTCTGGAGCGCAGGACACCGGACACGTCGCCCTGGTATTTACAGGCCTCACACTACCACAACCCACTGCGCGCTCACCACAGAGCGGTGATTTGCCATCACATGCTGCTTAGTTACGTACATGGAGGAGAAACAGAAGCAGCACACATAACTATCCAAGCCTCCACATTCAACAGGCCCTCTTCACCTTCGCTTTCAGCGTCACATTTGCTGTGAAAAGACTCATTTTGTTCAATTAGGAAGCTGAATGAAGTCAATTTTCAAAAAAAGGTGAGGTCGATCCAGCCGAGTGTTTTTCATTGATTTCCTTTTAAACATGTCCTGAGAGATGAGAAAGGAAGTCCTGGCTGAATGGGGAACAATGGCTTCTCGATAAACTTCATATTTGCTTAAGCAAATGGCAGCTAAAGCTCAACAGGGGGCCACCAAGCAAGTAGTTCAGAGGAAAGCACTCAATTCAATTCACTCACTTCATTTCAAATGTATAGAAATGCGATTTCCCAAATGCACTCATTTGTTCCCTCTGGCATATTCAAAATTCAAAATAATAGTTCATATGAAATGTTATCTATAAATATTTAATCCATCTTGTAGTTGACAGCAAATCTGTTGCATGCAGATCACTTCAATCTGAACATTTTGGGAAACACACTTTTTCGGGTTCTTACCAAGGGTTGGATAAGAAGATTCACCCCACTTGCACATTTCTCTGTTACACGCAAAGCTCCCACAGGACCTTTAGTTTAGCTACGCATAAACCCTAAAAGAAGAAGGCAAACCGGCTGGCCCGGCCTTTCCCAGATAAGTTATTCTAACACTTTTATATCACCTAAAGAAGTGAGCTCTGACATGTTATGTCCAACAACCATATTGTACAGCACCACAGGCCTTTGTTCATGGAAATTCAATTCAAGTGTTTCCTTTTTCTATTCAAATCTAAATGTCTGTTGCAGGTCCCCTGCCCTTGGTGTCCAAAGGCACCCATGTCATCATCCGGCTGGTGGATCACCTGGAGGACGAGCGATGGGAGGCCAAGATTGTAGAGCAGAGCGGCAACAAGATCAAGCTGTCCGTCAACTCGCCGGCCACCGCCGTGATCGGCCTGTACGGGCTCACGGTGACAACCAGCACGTCGAAGGACGAGGCGGCGACTATCCACGACCCCAACAAGAACATCACTTTGCTCTTCAACCCTTGGTGTGAGGGTAAGATTGGCAGCGGGCGTGAGCGAGGGAGCAGATCGAGGGAAGGAATGTGACAGGGGAGCGAAAGGAGAGGAGTCGTAGTTGATAAGAGGAGAATATGTAGAAAGAAAACACAGATGGTGTTGCGTAGCACAATGTCAGGAGTTAAATATCATTCCGGCTTACTATTGGGATTGAGGCAGTGCAGCTTCGAAAAGTCTGTTTTACTTTCAATTTCCAGGAAAAGGGCCTCAAAACACAACTTCTATGTTACAGATAGTACTGGCCCACTCTGTTTTTAATCTGGCAGAAGGGTCCTCATATAATGTAGCAATAAGGAGGGCCAAACCAACCCATGAGTGTGTTGCTGTCCATCAAAAAGATACGGCTTGACCTAGTGTAAGTTACACAACTCACTGGCTAGCATTTAAGGCACCACGTTGGGAACGTGGGTTAGTGGTAAAAAGGCCTGTCGATGGCCCCATCGGTGATGGAATTTTTAACCTCAGCTCATGTATAACACTTGTTGAGATTTTTTTGATTTATCAATAAATGCACATAGATAAAAGACGTACTTACATGTTAAAATCTAAACCTTGTTTACACGCTGCAAACACGGCTGACATATTCCAAGTTAATTGGTCCTGTGCACCTTCGGAATGGTTCCATTACATCGTTCCCTGTGTTGTATCTTACTGCTTACTCCTAGGATGGGGGCGGGCGGGGGGACAGATGACAGAGTGCTGTGTATATTAAAAGTTTATTAATGCTGAACGTGTTGCGTATGCAAGTGAACTAAATGTGACACAGTGGTCCATAAGGCACTCGGCTGTTCCAAAGAAGTGAAGGAGATCAGATGAGTGGTTCTCAGAATATACAAAGAACGCAGACAGATTCCTGAGTGAGATTCGGCCAACGTGTGAGCAAACTGTTGCCTGCAGAGCCACAGCAGCGCTTGGAGGAGGGTCTCCAGAGCCCCTGTGTTTTATTCGCAGTCCTCTTTGCACCGGGGCCTTTTTTTTAAACAATATTAACAATATATATTTTTTTAGAATATTTTTTTAACAATATTTACATATGGAAGTAATAGTCCGACTCCAAATAAATGTTTCAATGAATCTGTCTGTCTCATTTACCTTATTACGCATGTTTATTATCCTCTGATTCAGTTAGTAAAGCCTTTGGTGAACTAGGTCCATTGTTTATTTAGCTGACCTCAGCTTGCTGTGTTTCCCTTCACAAAGTATTTGACAAAGAGGGGAAATATTTGCAGACCTGGATTTGATGAAAAATGACGCTGTGTGTGCTTTGGGCAGCGAGCCCAATCTCTTCCCTCTTTCAATCTGTTCTTCCCGAGACCAATCTCTACCTCACGCTCATAAAATCCAAAATCCTACAATTACTGTAAAAAAAAAGGCCATGGGGGGAGCTCGCAGTAATCCTGCAGCTGCTGACAACCTTTCCTCTCCCTGGCTTTAACTGCCTCCATGTGTATCACATAGCTTTATGTGCCTCTCCCACCCAGTCCCACACCCCGTCTGCTCTCTGTCATCCAAATCCTCACTCCATTGCAACATTGCTCTGTTGTCGGTCTGCTCCTCCTCCTTAACATTCTTGTGTGTGTGTGTTTGTGTGTCTGTGTCTCTAAGTGTGCCTGTTTCACCTTATATTGTAGAAATAATCAGTAAAAAGAAACGAAAAGCAAAGTGATCACAGCTGCCAGATGCTGTCCGCCCCCACCTCTCTTTTCACCTTAAACTCCCAAGAGAGACGGTTACGCTCCACTGCCCCCCCCCCCTCTGCCTCCCGAGCATAGCTCCCCCCCCTGGTTTGTCCCTCATGACTTTGTTTAACATCTTCCTTCCATTTGATTTTACTCATGTCCATCTTGAATACGCTTTTTATTCTTTTACTGCTTTCCCTTTCCTTTAGTTTGTATGTCTTTCCCACCCAGTGGTAATCACGGCGAGAGATAAAAAGCTTTGGAAAAACAAAGAGACTGTTTTGTGAAGTCGTGCACGCCCAAGTCGGTCGACCTGATGTCACTCAAAACAGACCGTTTCCCACAAATGAGCCTGGGCCCCACTGCAAGGTCCGTGGGCTCATTGTGTTTCCTGACCACTTCCTGGCCTCTGGGATTCTCTCACAGAATTTGTGAAAAAAGAAATCACATTCTTGAGGGGTTTGGTCACTGAAGAGGTGATTAAAGCGTGGACCTTTGCAGGCGGGGAGGAGGCCACTATCTTGGCTGGAACATGTCCTTAGATAAAAACCCTAGATAAAACTTGTTTACTGTTTTTTTCCGATTAAAGGTTAAGGATCAACTAAAGTTGTGTGTCAAAGTGTACACAATGTAGAATGACAGTCGATAGTATAACGGCAAATTGTCATCATGTCTCTCCAGAGGATGCAGTGTTCTTGGATAATGAGGAGGAGTTAAAGGAGTATGTGCTGAATGACACCGGGAGGATTTACTACGGCACAGAGAAACAAATAGGCGCCCGCACATGGAACTTTGGCCAGGTAGGCGCAGTCAAGAAAAGTTTGTGACTCAAAAGTAATTAAAAAAGGATCTTAAATGCACATGACATCATTGTCTTTGGCACCGCAGAGGTTAATTCATTTGCACATTTTTGTTATGATTAGTATGTGTTCAAACATCTACCATCTCTGTCAAATTGTCATTTTCCTGGTCGTGTTAGTCATGGGGGCTGTTAGAAGCTGCAGATCTTCTCTGGAACTTATATTATTTCTCAATTATTCTAGCTAGCTAATTCCTTTTTTAATAAGACATCTAATTAAATTGTTTCCCATACTATGATCAAAATTCCCATTTGAATGAACTAATTCTCTTTTATAATTTGATTTATAAGTCTTTTTTTGCCTTAAGTTTAATGAGGGAATCCTGGAAGCATGTCTGTTTATCCTGGAGAAGAGTGACATGCCGCCGTCTGGCCGAGGGGATCCGGTCAATGTGGTTAGAGTCATCTCTGCGATGGTGAGTTTCGATTTACATACCACACTATGACTGCAGAAATACTGAGTCCAAGTCCCCCAAGACTCACATTTTTTCTATTCAGTCTCCTTGCCAATTGTATTTCTGTGAATTTAGTTTCCAAACATAAAAACACTGCCACAAATAAATGGTAAATTTAAATGGTAGGTAAAACAAAACAAATACTTTTAAGTATTAAATACTACCCATTTGTTTGAATTATAAATTGCAGCTAACCTTAGCTTACACATTTCCAGGTGTAATGCCCATGGACATGACCTTGGTGTCTTTATTAGTAACTATGAATCCCCCAATGAATTGTTGTTTAAATTTACTAATGTAAATGAGAGCAGCCATTTGTTGACTTCTGTGTCAACATCATCTTTTCAGATAAACGCTCAGGACGACTTTGGGGTTCTGGTGGGGAACTGGTCTGGGAATTACTCTGATGGGGTCCCTCCTTCGGCGTGGAGCAGCAGCGTGGAAATCCTGAGGAAGTACCACTCATCCAATGGAACCCCTGTGTCATATGGACAGTGCTGGGTCTTCTCTGGGATCACCACAACGGGTGAGCATGAGGGAAAATGAAACAGAGAGCATGTGTGATGTCATGTGTGAGAGTTCAAGTTTCCCAGTAGACACGTGAATTCTATTAATCAGTTCCTTCTACTCTCTAAGAGAATACTTCCTTTATTTCATGTGCGGGCGTGGTCCCTCCCATGGTAGTTACAGCTGAACATAGCCCATCAACACTCTAAAAATCATGCCTTTGCATTCCTGTCATACCTCCTAATTTTGTCACCGATGGGCCACATGTGTTACTTTCAGTCAGCCAGGATAATAAAGTCCCTTGCAACCAAGCAAATGCCATCATAGTGTAGATGTCTGAATTGATGACCCTTGACCCTAGTATCTGCAAACACAATTCAATCGTCAAATGACCTGGTAAGTTGAGTTGTAATGAATTTGCTTCTGTCTTTGTTACCAGTGCTGCGGTGTCTGGGCATACCCTCCCGCAGTGTGACCAACTTCCAGTCCGCTCATGATACTGACGTATCCCTCACCACAGATGTGTATTTTGACGAGAATATGGAGCCGATCCACTACCTCAACAGTGACTCTGTCTGGTAAGATGTGTAACTTTAAGACACCATGCTTGAGAAAAATTTCCCCGGATAAATGCATAGCATGGGCCATATGTGCCATATATTTAGATCTGCTCCATAAGCAGCCCTCTCTGACTGACCTCAGAGGTCATGCTTGTCCAATTATTTGTATCACCCTTCAGACTGCTGTGCCTAAAATATGCAATGCACAGGATCCTGAGCATTAACATAGCATGTCGAATTTAGAAAATAGCATTTTGGAGAAATATTTGTGTTTGTTTCATGCTGAAAGTTGGATGAGATTGATGCCACTCTTATGTTTAGATTTTTTCAGACTAGCTTTTACTAGTCATGAAGCTATGCCAGGAGACAGTTATCTTAGCTAACCCGATCACTTGGCCACCATCATCTCTACAGCCAACCAAATTTGCATCTAACACAAAACTGAAGAGTAAAAGAATGGACAGAAGCCTTCAGTTAGTCCCTATTTACGTCCACCGTTATGCTAAGCTATCCACCTCTTGCCAACAGGAAGCGTGTTTTTCAGAAATTCAAGTTATTCGTTTCAATGACGCCTCAAACAAACACAATTTAATCCCATCTAGGAACTTCCACGTGTGGAATGACTGCTGGATGGCGAGAGCAGACCTGCCCCCTGGTTTTGGAGGATGGCAGGCAGTCGACTCTACTCCCCAGGAAACCAGCCAGGGCACCTTCTGCTGCGGCCCTGCCTCCCTCAACGCCATCCGCTCTGGCCAGGTCTACCTCAAAAACGACACGCCATTTGTGTTTGCTGAGGTGAGTGGCGTGTGGGCGTTCTCTGTAGGGTGATAATGATTACCAAAGTAAAGGGACTGTGGTTGAAATACATTGCAGGCATGGATAATCTCAAATAGTGGACTTTAGTTATGTATCAGGCTATAATTCTGTCCCTTGGATTATAACCCAGCAGACATCTTCTCCAGCAGCTTCGAATAGATTTATAGATTTAGAATTATTTAATTATTATAGTTATTCACAGCAAAGTAAACACGAAGGAATTTTTCCCCAAGCCACATATTCAAAGCAAATAATAATATTGAATAAGAGTGATGTGCACTTTGGATCAACTTCATCATCGGTATGAAAGGCAAACTGCTCTTACTACTTGTTGTTACTTACAACAGGTCAACAGCGATAAGATCTTCTGGCAGAGGAACCTGGACGGCACTTTCAGCCAGATCCACAGTGAGAAGAAAGCTGTGGGCCACTGCATCAGCACTAAAGCCGTGGGCTCCGAGAAGCGGGCCGACATCACACACCTGTACAAACACAAAGAAGGTACTAGCCAGCATACCCTACTTTGCTAATCGCATTTGGACCCAATATTAATGTTTCAGAACCGTTATTTCCACACAACTTGGATCACTCTTCAAATGCACTGATGTAATACTGGCTGCATAGCTCATTTCACTGCACATTCCTCTCAACCGTTGACCTGCACTACAAGTTATTAAAAGATGTGTGTCTTGTTTGCTTAGTTTGAAGGTCTGTGTGTCATCTCTCTTGTATGCGTCAGTAAATCACAGAATGAGGTCCACTCACATTCTCCTCCTACTCTACCAGATTCGGAAGAGGAACGCATCGCCGTGGAGACTGCCAGTCGCTATGGCAGCAAGCCTGAGGTCTACGGCGCGGCAAAAGCGGAGGATGTGAGCGTCGAGGTGAGGATGGAAGGCGAGGGGCCCACGATGGGCGCCGACGCCCACCTGAGCATCGTGGTGAAGAACCTGAGTTCGCAGCCTCGTCGGACCACTCTGCACAGCCAGGTGGCTGTCATGTACTACACCGGTGTGCTGAAGGACACTATCAGGAAGGAGCAGACACCTGTGGACCTCTTGCCCAATGAAGGTAAGCTTTCCACTCCAAGCTGCTGCCTTTTATTTTTATTTCCCTGCGTCCCGAGCTCTCATCACGCCTCATAGGGGCACTTAAAGCTCATAGTGCTCGAGCACCGCCATTTAGCTTCTGATCTGGGACTCTGTAACTATATTATTCTGAAGCAGCTATTCTCCAACTTTGCCATAAGAGTTAATTTATGTTTACACGCTTTTGACATCAACATTACAACATTGTTGTATAATGATATCCTAGTGTCTGTGTCGGTTTTTGTTAATATTAGCCCAATAATGAATATGAATGTTTTACTCATTTGTTAGGGAACCATGCTCTTATTTCAGAAACAGAATGCAGTATTCCCGCTTTGCTAATAAGCAGCTGTACATCTAAAAAAAATAGTAAGATAAGATGATCATGTAAGAATGAAAGGTGCCGGTAGGGTTGTTTTTTTAGGAATCCCTTTACAGAGCCAAGCAAGCAGGTCCTCTGTTTATAGTCTTTATCCTTAGCTAAACTTACCTATTCCCCCTTTCTGTTCCTTAACATACAGAGAAGACCATTGAGTGGATGCTGCCCTACCAACAGTACCAAAACCAGCTGGTGGATCAGGCGGCTCTGATGCTGACCCTGTCTGGGAGAGTCAATGAGACCCAGCAAGTATTAGCCCACCAGACCACCTTCCGCCTCCGTACGCCCGACCTCAACGTCACGGTACGTGTTTGTTGTACGCTGTGTATCTTCAGGACTATCGCTACAACGAGAAATATGACAGGAAAAGGTTTTGTTCACCACTGACTAATCTTGAATTGCCCTCCGACAGCCTTTGGGAGATGCTTTTGTTGGCAAGGAGATGGCAGCCAAGATCACTTTTACCAACCCTCTGCCACGTACTCTGATGGGAGTGATTTTCAGAGTGGAGGGCCTGGGTCTGCAGGAGGGCCACGAAGTGCCTGTCGGGTAAGAACGTGCAACATCTCTCTCCCTTTTTAATGTCCTTTTTTTCTTTCAAACACACACACATGACTAATATGCCACTCGTCTTTTTCCCCTTCTCAGCGATGTGGGCGGCCACTCGACAGTGACACTGACTGAGCACTTCACCCCCACCTTGTCTGGACCCAGGAAGCTGGTGGCGTCCCTCGACTGCAAGCAGCTCACACAGGTGCACGGGGTGGCCGACATCGTTGTTCTTGAGCAATGAGAAGCACGATCACTTCCTGTCCTCTCGTTTGTTCCACGATATGAACAGAGCCTCTAATTACATGAAAAGTGTGCCAAGTTCTTGTATATTAAACAATGTTTTTGGTTTGTACTACAGAACTTAGCAACTGTTTTATTACCAGTACTTTTTTAACCTGAATATAACTCCACTCTGCCTTGCTCTAAACTGTGGTGAAGTCTGCTGCGAGGTTTAAAACCATGTGTATCGAAGTCAGAAAAGCTGATTTAAAGACTAAAGAATGTGAAGGTGCAGAGACAGGTCATGATGATGTAAATACCGTAGGTCATATGAAGAAACATGTCTCCAGACAGTACATGAAGGTCGGGTACTGGGGGACGTTTTCAAAGGGTGTTGGACTTTACATTGACATTCTTCGTAGGAGACAGCTTTACAATTTCCTTCTTTTTTTACCCCACCCCATTCGACTGATTAAATGATTAATGATAATTGTTTTTTTTCCGTACCAATTAACGATGCTGGCTTTCCAAACATTTCTATCTAGAAGGACAAAGCTAAAAGGGGTGTTTTAATCACCAGATGAATTGGAGAAGTTTTACCGCCTCCTTTATTTGGACAAGTCAGCACAAAATTCCACCAGATGTGTGTTTCTCCATCATAAGGTATATACAATAACACTGGAGTCAGCTTTGAAGTATATCGCAACTGCACCTGCAAAAATGGCTGTGAATTCCAGCAAACCATATCAGACCACAGTGGCCTTAATTCAACCGAGCTTTACTTGGTCGCCCGGCTGTTAACTCAAAGTATAATGTGAAGAAATGTATTTTAATAACATTTCACTATTTATCTACCATATCTACCTGTGAATTTATGTTTTTTTCTGTACTGTGTGTGTTGTTATGGTAATAAACATAACACTGAAACGACAGCCTGACTCATTTATCATTGGACATGTCTTTATTGGGAAGAAGGTTACATTTTGCTGTAATGTTAAGATCAAAGGAGGAAGCCAGTAACTACCTGTGTTTGTCTATTCAAGCAAACCCTTTTTCCTACAAGGAAACGGGAAAAAGTGTTGCATGAGGCGTGATTGGCTTTATAGTGATTCATTTCAACAGTGTAACTTGAGGCAGGTGAGCTGACACATCCTTCAATGTCTGGCACATTCACAGTCAATTGAACACATGTGATTTTTTTACAGTTGGTTTTTGTCCTACACTTACTTTCCCTCGCTGACTGTCCTCTGGCAAACAATGCTGAGCAGGTGAGGCTAAGTTATGCAGGTTAGGAAAGGCTTGGCTTCCCTGATTCATCCCTCTTCTCTTGTTCTCTGCCCTTCCTTTGTCATATGTTGCATAATGCAGCGCAGTAATCACTCTTTTGACTGTGCATTAGTCTGGGGTGAGGTGCTTGGTGTAGCGGAGCAGTAGTGGTTGAAGTAGGTTTCGGTCTGGTTTACATGTTCCTGCTTGCTGAACTTGAAGCTAATAGGTTTGGCACGGTACTTTCAGATGCAGTAAAGAGCGCAGTTAACATGGCCTAAAAGTATTGGTACCAATCTCAAGATCTCAAGACCAATGCTAGGTTTTTTTAATGCAAACGGCTTCTGCTTCTGGGCTCTGACAGAAAGGTGGCACACCTGGGCAGACTGCAGAGGAGGAGGACATTTTAAACTTTAGATTGAAGTGGCCTTTTCTAAACAATATTTAATTGCCATTAGAAATTAATTAAGAATTGTTACGCATGTCATTCTGGCAATTGGTCACATTAAATGTTACACACTGTTCATGAAAGATATGCATGGTATGCAGTGTAATGATCAACTCCTATAATACAGCAGTTAAATGTGGTGCATGTAGTTATGCGTGGGAGAAATACATTTTCACCGCACTGCATTTACTTAACAGTTCTATTTACCAGCTACTTTTCATTAAACTGAAAAACTATACATTCAAAAAGCTCTATGTATAACACTGAAAAATGAAATGTACTTTACATTCCAATGTTAATTTAGTAGAAAACACAGCTGAGCTGTTACTTTTTTACCTTAAGGTAATTGTTATGGAGCAATGACTATAACACTGCCACCTTTACGAAAATACAAAAACAGAATATTTTGTCCACCACTAGTGGAAATAAGGGAAAGAAAACAGACCACTGTGTATGACATCCTGTGGTTTGAGCTCATTGTGATTAAATGTGCTCCATTAGAGTACTGATCATGATCCCTGCTTTTTATACCTTTTATTGCATTAAATTAACTGGTGGCTGTAGCGTAATGTAGTTACATAATGTAATTCTTAATGAGCTGCTCCACGCTGAAGGTTTGGAGCGTGACCCGAGGCCATAATAAATAGTTAAAGTAAAGACAAAGAGACAAAATTAAAAAAACGAATGGACTCCGTCGGCCATCTACTTTCCTTCCAACAACCACTGAATGAATGATTTATTATCTTCTATAATTCTGGGGTTTCTGGGACAGAGGATGTTGAATGTGTTCAGATTGCAAAGATCATTTAGGATTTTGGCCTGTGAAAAAAAAATGGAGTTACATTTTTACTCCATTAATCAAAATATTTTCTTTATTTCCATATAGTTTTTACTCATGTAGTTCTTAAACTGTATGCCATTTATTTACATGTCTATATTTATTTTTTTCTCCTTTCCCCTCCATTGTGTTTAGAGCTATCCATATATGCATATATAGTACACAGCACTCTCTCATACATGCACCCATACACTCACTGTACTAAATATTCAAAACGTTACGACCCCCCCCCCGTTCATGCCCCCCTGTGTTAATGTCTAACCGCTTCATATCTGCATGTCAAATAAGGCCTAAAGAATGGAGGGTGGGGGAATTTACAATGGTGTGTGTGCACAGAGTATGTGTGTATGTGTGACATATGCAAGGTGTACCTGGAGATACAACGTTAGAGGGTTCCAGCAGGCCTGACTGCCACAAAACACAAACATGTTTCCAGATAGAAAGCATTGGTTTATGGTCTTATAACCAAATTGATTTATTGGGTAATTGTATTACCCAATAATCACCGAAGTAGTAAGCTACAGTGACCCCCCCTTCCTGCAGAGGAATTAGTGAAACAAATCCAAATCCTCATGTCAAGTGATTGCGCGCCAGTTAGTGAGCACCGCGACATGCAACTCGCCCTCAATCATTTAAACAAATCAATTTGCTTGTCACTATATCTCACATTTGTACAAATATTGATGTTTGTTGCATTACACTGACAAAATATATACAGAAAATTAAACATTGCTTTAGATCAAAGTCATTGTAACGTATAAAACGTTTACTTTTAACCAGCTGCGACATTAAAATGCTTTTGCTATTTCTAACGCTTAACGTGTATAACAAAGATACGGGGCAAATCTAACCGGCACTTTTAGTCTGATAATAATTGTGTGCTTTTACAAGCCTTTAAATGAAGGACTTTCCTTAGCTAGTTCAACTGGTGGCTGGCACAAACACAAAGCGCACCAAAGAACTTACTGATATGTAATGTAACTTGATTGGACTTGTTACTGATCTCTACTGGTTGGACCACATAGTGCTTCACATGTGGATTTGCACAGCAGCAGTTTGTGAAATAAGCTTTTATTGTTTCAAGATATAAAATCCAATGAGCGGCTTGATTCGGTGGGAAATATATAGGAAGAAAGCAGGGATTAAAACCAAAATATCTGATAGAGTACTGACTGTTAGGCACATAAAAAAAGCGTGTCGGCAGCAATGTTGCTGCTCTGTCACACATAAACCCAGTGCATCCAGAGTAGGGTGTGTGTGAAAAATATAACAATGGACAACATAACAGCGCTCAAGTACAATTGTTACTCTGTATAACAACATTAACAAACCAAATCAATCATGTTATAAATAAACAATTTCCTTACAATATGTAAAACTTGGCAACAATAAGATCAACAACTTGTTCCTATGGTAACATGACTGGGAAGAAGAAACATTCAAAATCATGTTGGGCTACTGGCTGTCTTGATATGCCCCAATAGTCTCACCACACACTGGTTGTAGTGGTTACACCATCATGAATTGTCTTTTCATACACGTTCAAGACACACACACACACACACACACACGCACAAACACACTCTCAGTTAACAGAGTTGCATATATTTTCCACCACTTTGTTGAACTCCTCTGGCTGATCAGCATACACGTGGTGGGATGCGTCGTCTATCAGCTGCAGTGAAATAGATGAGAAAATAAAAAATAGACAACCAGTCAGTGTCATGCGCTACCACAAAGAAGACAAGTCACCGCCTCACGGTAGTGTGCCTCCGCAATTGAGACCATTCCAAAGCAGAACTGCATATTTCAGACTCGTAATCCTCATGACTACACTCTACGTTTCCACTCACGATGACTTTGGTGAGGGACTGGCTCCTAATCTGGACCACGCTCTGCCCAGACGAGCTGTCCACCCAGGATCGAGCTCCGTACAGCATGGTGAGGGGCATGGAGGGGGGCAGCTGGTGAACCCGCTGCAGCATAGGCCTCTTGGCCCAGCCCAGAGACTCCGCCATGGCCCGGAAACCCACCTCGCCGCTGTGAGGAGGAGAGGGAACGGACAGGAGGGCGGGACATCGGTCGGCTTTTTGCAGGTATCACGTTCCGCTATCCAAACATTTTGTCTTGCTTACCTCGGGGTTTGTGCATTACAGTGGTAGATGTACTGCGTCATGGTGTCATCCTCAAACAGATCTTCAAACTTCCTTTTGAAATCGGGCCGGAATCTGTTCACCAAGCCCGGACCTGAATCGACGACACGAGGTGAGCGGACGTCGCATACCGGGGCACAGGGGGCCGTTCTATGAACAGAGTTATCTCACCCCACGGCCCCGCGGCCCTGATGACGGCCAGCGGGTTGAAGAGGGAAACCACCGCGGCAATCGCCTTCACCCAGCGTGGCAGAGGCGGCCGCTTAAACACCTCCGTCCCCTGATCTTGGGTCTCTAGGGTCTGTGCCTGGGGTTGCTCAGGAAAACCCCATGGATCCACCAGGACAAGGTGTGACACTCTGCAGGAGGAAAGCAGGGAACAGCGCAACTCTCAATCAACTGCCACTTATTTGTCGTCAGCTTACACACGGTGGTGTCTTTTTAAACACCACCACTAGGGTCTAGTTTTTCAACCACTCTTTCTGAATTTTATTTTCAGTAAACCTGAAAATACAACTATTGAACTAGCTTGCAGAGAATGAAGGCCTTTGCATACAAAGTTCTTTTCATTCTCAGAAATTGTCTCTGATGATTTGCGCACGCTCACATTGTGTTTTCATACAGACTCCAAAAATGTGCCCATCAGACGTTAACGTTTTTGGGGAGAGTTGTTTGATTTCCTGCATTGATTCGGTATCTGTTGAAAGCCTCAAGAGAGAAAGTTGTTCAACCACTCATATCTACCTTACATGCAAAGGTCTGGGCAACTAAATATTAGCGGCCATTGTGTATAGCCTTCTTTCTTATATTTGATTAAATAAAGGGTCTTTAAGTACTGCAAAAAGCATGTGAGAAATAAAATATGTTTTTTATTTTTTATTTGTCGCGTTTTGGACTAAGAATCCATATTTTTTCATAGCTGCTTTAAACTATTTGTTATTGGATGACAGAAAAGAAGGACTTGGTGTGCAGTAGTTATTTTAACTTAGCCCAATTAATGGAAACGAGAGGCAAACGCTAGCCAGGCTCATCTAAAAGGTTTAACAAGTATAAAAGCTCCAAGCTGTGTTGCATTCACTTCATGCTGTATGTAGTCAGCGTGAGGTTGCCAGGCAACCAGAAGAGACCTCCAGCTGTAACTGCACACTCACAAAATAAAAATCTTAAATCCTGTTTTCTTAATTTTAGGAAAGAGATGGTAATGTTCAACATTCAACGTTCTCTGGCATCAACAATGTGTTTTGGACATGACTCGAGAGTCCTCATAAAAACCAAACACAGAATCACTGCCAGCTGCAAGTAATCTGTCCTGCAGATGCTTCTCATTATCTGATGTTTTAGCCTGCATCACATTAGCATTATTACCTAGAAGGGTGTTGGATGGCATAGGAGGCAGCCAGGTACCCGCCAAGACTGTGTCCCAGCAGAATCATGTTCTCCAGGCCTACGGACTGTCTCCACTGCTCAATGGAGTCGACAAACTGCTCCTCTGCCTTGGCGGCGTCTGAGGGGAAGGGAGGCCTTGAGCTCCTGCCGAAACCCAGGAGGTCAAAGGCGTAGACCGGCCGCGACCGACTCAGCGTGTCCATGTTCCGGATCCACAGGCCTACCCCTCCTCCAAAGCCGTGGACCATCACCAGTGGGGTCTTTGGGGCTGGGGGTAAAGGGCACACAGGAGTTATGTCGTGGGTTATGCAATGCCTACACTAGGACTGCGGAATTCCAGCAGTTGCCTCCCGCTTAACAAACAAAGAGTATGAGGAGGGTGGTACCTGGTTGTGCCTTCTTGGTAAGAGTCAGAGTCCATATTCGATCCTGGTTTGGAAGGGTGACAAACCTCGCCCATAGCTCATTCTGAATACCTGTGACCCCACAGGAAAGATCACTTTAACCTCACTTAGGATTGTTTGATGTTGACAGAATGGCGTACTGTTACACTTACAATAGCGTATGGGTCATTAATAAAGAGTTGGTAGCTTTCTATTTATCATTACTGCATTACTGCTGATTAGCACCAGTAGTGGTTGAATACTCTGCCGGCAAAAGTCAAAACAGCCTTACAAGCAAGAATCTTTGACTCTGTTGTCTTTAAAAGAGACATCGAGGTCGGACGCCAGGAAGGCCACCAGCTCCAGATTGAACTTGACCTACGAGAGAGAGAGACAAACAAAGAATCAGAGGTGGTTGATCATTTGTACAAAACAAAGAAATGCTTCTGGATTCTGTGGTGAATTTCACTGTGAGAAATAAAACCTGATGAAAAATCTCTTCAAGTACTTTATTGAACTGAGGAGCAAGAAGAGGAGTACATATGCTTCACACAGGCAGACAGTGGTGATGGCCTGGGCTTGATTCATCATAGTTAGTAAGAGGCCAGAGGTACACACACTTTGACCTCCACTGCCAACAGGTGCACCACCGGCCCTTCTACCTGTTCTGTAATTGAAAAATGTGTCGAGTCATCCAACTGGCTCACCAGGTGTCACTCACTGCTGCGCCTCCCTCCAGTGGGTACAAACACTTACAACACGAGTAGTAAGCGATTAGCAACTTTGAGATCGACCTGCACTTTTTTCACTCCGTATTCTCATCATTTCACATAAAGCGCTTTAGTAGAACATAGTGACGTAGCAACATGTATACAATGTTTTCAGTGAAATGGTTCTTGGGTATAAAACACTATTAACTAACGTTCGCACTGTTCGGGAAAGTATCAAAAACTATTAGCACAAGTGTTTGATGCCAAATGAATCGTTGCCGAGGTTACCATGACAGAGCACTTCCGTACAGTCCCTTGCACACTTGTTATTGCGGAGATGCGAAACAATAACGACATTACGTCTGTACACGTTTAGCTGTGTTAATCAGGCTAGCAGTGAGTTAGAGGAGGTCGTCCGGCTGTTTATCCATCGAAGTTAAACGAGACTTACTCTGGTTCACACTCGTTCTGCATCTGCTCCGTGGTTGCTGTAGAGGGGTCCATTGGTTGACATATTCCGGTGACTGCATTCAAATAAATGACATTATGAGGTTGACAATACGCAGCTTTATATTTCCTGCGAAGTTAACGTTACACAAACTCGTTTCTTTCCTGGGTCAGCTGAGTGAGAACGAAGTTATTCGATTACGAAGATGGGCCAATAGTACGGAAGAAAAAAGACGTTACGTAAGTCTGATGAACTGTTACAGATGTGGTTTTTAGGTCAAAACGGTTTGTTACCCGAACGTGGAGTGCAAGTACGCGTATGCACACATATGTTTCATAAGCGTGTGTGTGGATTCATTATTTGTGACATTGTGTGAGGGTTGGTGACAACGGAGACAGCAGATGACACAGCCGTTTCTGTAAATAATATTAGAGTGAGTGGTCTTCCATACATAGAAGCTCTGTGCTGCACTGGGCGGCGTCAAGTCTCTCCTCCAGCAGCGGGCCTTCGGTGGTCGCTGCGCGCGACTCTGAAACTCATTCCCGGAATATATTCTTTGTAACACCGAGGTAGCTTCCGGTTGACGAGGACACGTCACTTTTTCGTTTTAAGGAAAGGGACCGGTGCAAAACTCGCTCATCGACCCCTATTTGTACAAATTAGACAAAAATCATGTCGAACTCCGTCATATCGGTCATTTCTCGGTTTCTAGAGGAGTACACCACCACGACGCCCAACAAGCTGAAGGTGGTGGATGCGTATCTGTTGTACATCTTGTTGACAGGAGCGCTGCAGTTCCTCTACTGTCTGCTCGTCGGCACCTTCCCCTTCAATAGCTTCCTGTCGGGCTTCATCTCATGTGTGGGCGCTTTCATTCTCGGAGGTAAATGCTTTCTGGGTCCCATGTTGTTGTTGTGTTGATGAGTTACACGATGCGTCCGTGTGGACGGTCCCTCCGGACTGCTAGTGGACGTGTGTGCAGACGCGAGGAGGCTAACCATGATAGCATGCTAGCATGCTATAGCTCCAGCGGTCTTTATGAGCACATTACTACATACACGAACGCCGAGTATGGCAATTTTAGAATGTATTGTTATTATATAAGTGTACACATTTAATGTATGATGCGATAACATTTCCCAGCGTCACTGACAGCCAGCACAAAGCAGAGAAATCCACTCGTCGCATGCAGGCAGGATTTATGGCTGTACTTTTCTTTTTGGCTTAGTGGCGCTTCCTAAACCGGTGTCTTGATGTACCGTGGAACTCTATGTGGATGAATTGTATTCTCTTAGGGGAGAAAGTAAAACACCTGTCGCTCAGCTTATAATGTTACTGGGAACTTCTATGAATCCTAAACCAATGGGCTCATACTATAATGATATTTGTATTGTATCATTACTGTATTTGATGGCTTGGCAGTACAAGAGGAAAAAATGCAATTCAATCCGAATGATATCCAGTTTTTTGTAAGACTGAATACAGGAAAGGGAAAACTGAAGCAAGTCTCCTTGATATGTCTTCAGTGTAATAATACTAAATCCATTGTCTTTTTTTTCTCCATTATTTTTTCTTAGTATGTCTTCGTATCCAGATCAACCCACAGAACAAAGGAGACTTCTTGTCCATCTCCCCGGAGAGAGCCTTTGCTGATTTCCTATTCGCTCACACCGTCCTCCATCTGGTTGTGATGAACTTCATTGGTTGAGAGACGTGCGACCCGGTGTCCTCCCTCTCAGGTGTTTATTTCACACCTGAATTGATCACTCCGGGGGGTTTTGAAGTTACCATTTTGGATTTGTAAAAATAATATGTCACATTCTAGTGCAAACCCTCAGGCATATCACTTGTTTTTTTTGTATTGCTGTTTTAATACATAAAGTAATTTTATTAAATTCTGTATGCTGCTCCAAAGGTATTTCTACAGCTGTCGGTTTTGACTATTTTCTTAATAATAAAAAATAATTAGGGCTGTCAACACAAACGCGTTAATCTATGCGATTAATGTGGCCGAGATTAATGCAACAAAATATTTTAACACTTTCGGTTAACCAGTAGTTGGCTGCAAAAACTAAACAGCCGCTAGCTGCAGTCAGTTACATCATAATGAAAGCGCTTTTTGTATTTGAAGTAAAACAGGCGTGAAATGGAGTAGCAAACGGAGAGTGCTAGTTCATCAATTTCCACCTCTAAGATGACACTACATGTGTGTAGTTTTGTGTTTAAAATAACATTAACAATTAAACATTGTCTAAAACACACACTTTCTAAAGTGATTACTCATTACTTTAAAGGTTTAGTCTTTAGAAGAAAAATGATTCATTAAAATCAGCAATCGCCATTAATTGAGATTAATAAATTACAAAATGTGCAATTTATTAGTTAATTTTTCTATTGACAATTGACTGCCCTAATAATAATGTATTTTATTTATAACTCACTTTTCATCAATATATCCCAGTGCCAGAGAGTCTGGTCCGAGTTGTCTCACATATCAACCAGAATTTATTGGAGCCTTGGTCGAGCCCAGTGACCATTAAAGCCTGAACATTCTTTAGTTCCAACATGGTAAATTCGGTTTTTCTGAAATGGTAAAAACCAGACTGTACAAGGTCATGGACATCATCAAACAGTGAGAAGACCTTGTGCTTTTAATGTACTGCCGGTTTCATTTTGAACAAGAAAAAATCTCGGGAACGTTATATGTTAGTGTTGAAAATGTAGTGTCTAAGATTGGAAAATAAACCGTAGAATGTATTCGGTCCAAGGATGTTTGTGCGTTTTGATAGAAATGTACACATTATGTAACCAGATCCACTTGATGCTTGTGAGTTGCTGCGTTTTTAGCCTCGGAGGGTATACTGGATTCTCTTGTTTCTCATTTGCTAATAATTAACTACTCCTTCAATGTCACTAACTCAACAACCTCTTCAATTTTTTATAGATCATGACAAGAGAACTCATCAAAACTCCCCTTCAGGACACAACGCTACATCTGCTTTTGTGCCACAATCGCATCAGACCGAATGCAGTACAATTTTCTTACAAATATGGATTGATTGATTGATCGCATTCTTTTTTTTTTTTACATTACAATTTGTAAAGCGTTCCTTTACGACAAGAAATAAAAACAAATATTGATTTCTGAGAATAAAGTTCTTGAAAGAAAGCATTTTGGTCAATACTCGTTTGAAATCTAAATCTTTTGAGTGCATGACATCCTCTAATAAAGTATGATACAGTCTTCCAGTAAAAACAATTTGTAAAATAAGTGACCATTCCATAAATTCATATTCTTCAAATACAACGTTTTTTACATGAAACGATGTACCCCTTTATCCCCACCCTCATTGATGAGGGTGGATGGCAATGGGGTCATAGTAAAGCCTTAAGTATAAAACTTTTTACATCAGGATTTGGGCAGGCTACATTCAGCGTTAACTGCAGAAAAACATGAAAATGTGGGGAAAATATATAACTTAGTGAAAATTGCTACCAAAGGTCCCTCGCAGAACATTTGTTTCGGATTGCAATTTTGTTTTATTTTTTTCCCCAAGTTTAACCGACACCCCAGTATATTCCTGAGCGAGTGCGGAGGGCAGAGGCCTTCTGCCCATCATGCTGAGTGAGGGGGGAGCGCAAGAACACTGCAGCCCAAAGCAATGAGAGCGAGTTTTCTTCCATTACCTGCTATGGAGCACCTGATGGAAACACATTCCAGCTCAGTTGATTGTGACTGTGCGGAGCCACTTAACATTTGTCAAAGACCGCACTGACCCGAGGGGTTCGTTTGGTCTTTGGGTGTGTGGGCCAGTTTGTACTGGAAATGGAACTGTCTCACACACACAGATGAAAAACATACTGAGTCAAGTTGTTATCCCATGTGTCTTCTGTAAAGGTCGTCTACATCTCGTCCTATGTAGCTTTAATAGCGGTAGCCAACTCGAAACATTAGCGGGATAGCATCTCCTGTGCCAGAGTGTTGCAGCCTTTCACAATGCTGATAGAGGGATACGGCAGCGAGCTTGAAATGGTGTGAATAGTTCTCAAATCCGCCAAGACTATGGCCGGAATGTGTTTAGTTTCAATTCTGGGTTCTGCCTACATTTATCCAGGAAACGGGGGACCATAAAAGGCTTTGATGCCAAGGCAGAAGGGGACTTTCCATGATACCCTTCACAGCAAATTGTGAGCCTTGGAAAAATGGTTTGTTAAGTCGGTGGCTGGCGGTGGGTGCCGGGGAGGGTTTGGGGGGGTTTAGGAGCTTAATCTGACGAATGAAGACTGGACGAAATCCAAAATGTTCAGGCCTCAAAATCAAATGATTTCATTGTCACCCCCCGAATCAATGGATGCATGGTGAGAAGGTTCTGTGTTTGGGTCCTCTGCGGGAAGGGTATATATTTTTAAAAAAAAAGGCTAATTAAATATGTTGCCCTGTCCTGACCCCCTCATGTTGGCACAGGAAATAAAGAAGAAACCTTAGGGAGAACGGCAGGGGAGGATGCAGAGGATGTGTACAGAATGAACAATGTGAAAGATATAGTACATATAGTACATTCAAGGCATATGACAGAAATGATTCAAACGACATGTTAATCTGATGTTTGAGGAGCGTGGCGAAGGAAAAAAAAGAGTTAGCAAATGGGTCTCTTAAAATAAACACAATTTTTTAACATATTCTTATAACATTTTAAAAATCTACATTTACACCAAAAAAAGACAAATTGTTATGTTATAGTAAAGTACAACAGCAAGTATTACTTAGTATTAAAAATATTTGGCACCTACATGGTTAATATCTGGAACATCTGGATCCAACTTGTGGTCACATGACCAGGGGTTATTGGCTAGTGGAATCGGGAGTCTGTGTTTAGACAGAGCTCCTCCAACTGACGAAACATGCGGAAACTCTTTACACTCGCCTTAACCCTGTTTCCATGGATCTCAGGTAATAACAGAGCATTTGGCTATTCTAGCTTTTATTTTATGTCTGTTTATGCAGATAACTGATGAAATGTTATTTGGATGATTAATGTCTATGATGCAGCCGCTTCACTTTAGCAGTGGGCTTTTGGTGAAAACTACTATGCTTCAGATCTCTTGTCTATTTTATCACCTCCAATCAATTATTATTATTATCATTATCTATTTTCCCGGACTCTTAAAGCTCTTAATGTTGTTTTGGTCCTGGAGTAAGTTTTTTATGTGTTGCTGCTGTTTTTCAAATCTTCCAAACGTCTGTGCCGTTGGCCTGTGGCAACATTATGTTTGATGTTTATTTTGCGTGGTCTACAAAAGCCTTTTGTATTTGTCCCCCAAAATCTCTATGTAAGAAGGACAATCCAATTCCAAAAAAAGAGAGAAGTTAAAAAAGGAAACACTGTTTCGTTAGAACAGAAACCGAAACCATAATGGCTCAAGGCCACTTTCCCCGCTCAGACGAGATAAGTAATGTCCACTGTGAGCATGGAGGAGGGTCAGCCCAAAGTTTGGTGGTCACCAATCAATCACCTCCACTTTCCATCAGGGTTCCTCTGCCAGCCGGCGTTCACTGGGGGAGAGCTATCCGTCATGGAGGGTCAATCCCTCACGGTGCCGTGTCATTACGAGTCTCAGTACGCCGGCCACGTGAAGTACTGGTGCCGGGGGAAGGTGAGAGGGTTCTGCACCAGTTTGGCTCGAACAGATCCGGCCATTGCAGCCGCGGGGAAAGTGAGCATCTCTGACGACCGTGTCCAGCTGGTGTTCACGGTAACCATGAGCGATCTGAAGGAGGGCGACTCCGGCTGGTACCTGTGTGGCGTGGAGATTGGCGGCGCATGGACCGCCGACGTTGTCACTCAAACGTACATCAATGTCATTCATGGTGAGTAATGGAGGGGTTTGGCAACTGATGAGCGTGTATGGATTGCTTGAAAATAACATTTGTACGCATTTTTAATGATAAATGAAAACCCTAAACGAAGAAAAGGTACACAGCGTCGGTTTTGGTGGCCAACTGAAGGCCCCTCCGCTCACCCCCTGCACGGCCCCATCCATTCTGTAATAACACGGCTACATGAGCAATGCAAGTCAGACGACGTGTTCACCATCCATGGCTCACTTTACTGCACTTTTACAAATGGTGTCAGGGAACCACGGCGGCCTTACATAAAAAATGTGTTGAGTGTGACAGCCAGGCTTTGGTTTGTCCATTCTGGGCCATTTGTAGACACACGAGAGAATCCCTGAAACGGACCTGCCATGTCAATATGAAGCATTCTAGATATTATTAGCGCACATAAAATGTTACACTTTGGCTCTTTAAGTTTGCTTCCTTGCCTGCAGGTATGTCAGTGGTGAACAGCCGATTGAGTGGAGAAGAAGGCAGTAGTGTCACAGTTGAATGCCACTACAGCGAGAAATACAGGTACTTTATTGCAGGATTCAGCATATTATGATTACCAGTTGTTCCATCAGATATCCTGCACTTTTAAAAACAACATTTCTAAAGCATCCTCCAACCTGAGAAACCTCGTTGTTTCTTTGAAAATCTCCAATTCAAGCCAACCTGTGATGGACAGTGAGCCCTCACTGGCTCCCCCCTGTGACCTCTTGCCCTACAGAGACAGCGAGAAGAAGTGGTGCCGAATTGGAGACTGGAGCTCGTGTCTGCTGACCGGGTCGGAGGGGAGCTACGACGATACCTCAGTGGCCATCAGAGATGACAGAACTAGGACTTTCACTGTAACCTTGAAGAAGCTGCAGATGAAAGACACCGGCTGGTACTGGTGCTGTGCAGGACAGCATCAGATGCACGTGCATGTGATCGTCACACCGAGACTCTGGACTAGTAGGTTGACAAGTTGGCTTTTTCCTTCTATCATCCTTCAATACCTTGAATTAAATGAATGTGTTTTTTGTTAGTTGATTCCTTTTTTGCAACAGTGAAATTTAATGCAGATTGGCAAAGCGAACAATTAAACACTTAAATATTGTAAATATTTTTGCTGTAAAAAGTTCAAAAGGGAATTATTTGTACTCTTTAAAAGTATTCTGCAATAATCCAACATCCTATAAGAGAAATATCCTTGGCTTTCTATTAAGGGAACCAGTGTAATTCTAACTTCTCAGTTGTTATACAAAAACCCTGCAGCACTCTATCGAGGTGTGAGTCACTCCAGAGCTGAGTGATAATTCCACTAGCAGCGCTTCCACATGAAGCATAATCATCAGCTTGAAAGTATACTTTTTTTGTCATCCTTAACCATGAGCCTCGCAAGGTCATCTTATTCTCACAAGCTGAGGTTTCAGTCAGGGAAATTTCTATTGAAAATCTGTTGAGCTTAGCGGGAGAAGAGCAGACGCATCAGTGTACTCCGGGAGATGTTCAGATGGTCTGTAAGTGATCAGACTCACCGATTCAAACTTGAATGTTATTAAAAGCTATTCAGACCAGTATTCATGAAAAAGGCACAATGCTGCCGCGTGGCTTTTTCTGCCACGTTCATCCCTCTGCAGCGGCTGAATGAGAAGTAGCCCTGAACATCAATATGTGTTTGTGACAGATGGCAGAAGTCTCCAGCTCTGCAAAAAAAGCATTGATTACCAAGAATTAATTATCAAGGAATATTGATGTCATTAACGGTTGTCCTGCTACAAATACTCTTTTGCTTGTATTAATGCATGTATCATTTTTTAAAACCGTATTGGGTTTATCTTCAGCTGCAGTGACTGCGACATCCCCACCTACACAGAGTCAGGCCCTCGCACACCTGCCTCCATCCGAGCCCATCACAAAGGACTCCTGGAGAAGTCACAGGCAAGAGTGGATCTCTGCATTGTGCTTTAAACCTGCTTTTCATGAGAATTCTGAATTCTTCATTTCGGCTGTTATGTCAAAGAAACAGATGCAGCTTGGCCTGAGCGGCCACTGAGTGCTTGTGTCTGTGTTTTAGGCACATCATGGAGTCCTTTCTGGTGTGTGCCTCATTTCTGTTTCTCGTTGGCTTGGCCATATTGGTTAGAAAGTTGTGGAAACGGCACAGTAAGGAAACTTCTCTTTCCTCCTTTTATGAAGCCTGTGCAGAATCATACCACTAACCTCCACTACAGGTCTATGAAATATTTCCCATGCATAAATATGTACAAGTAATATATTTGCAGTGCTATTTGTGGCTTAAATGTCCTCAATATTCACTAATAGGGCAGGATCCTTTGCTGAGACAAGTACAAATGATAAAAGCTAGGCACAATGTAAGTCTCTGCTCCATTTCACAATCTATAACGATCATTGTTACCACATATATGCTTTGGAGTTTATTGTTCTACTCATTTTTCTGTCTCCCCCAGGAGTACTCTGGGGATGTGGGTGACCCGCAAAGCGCTGCTGTCGTTTTTCTTAACAGGGATTGCGAGGACGCACATATGCACTGAGACAGTGCAGGGTTTGTTGTTTCTCTGTACCTGAGTGTTGTTTATGTCTGTTCGGTTCACTGCACACTGTTGTATCTTACATCCTGGCACATTCAATGAGGTTTTTCTTCCTGCTGCTTTTTTATGTAACTGGCTGGAGATGCTAAAAGTATACTTGTCCTGTAAGAATTGATCAAATTATTCCATTTGAGTTTTTGTCAGAAGCACTGTGACTACCACTAATTACACAGAGGTCATGTATTGTCATATTCATTGTGAGAATAGTACGATATTGTTGGAGTTTACATGCTAACTGATATTTATTTTCATAAATACAATAGATTAATAAAAACAATGAATTGGTTATTTCACCACTAGTTTCAGTTCCATGATTGCCTGATCCGTTTGTGGATAGTTAGCCATTTAGTTCTATTTAAGAAAACAAAAATAGGCACAGTGTAACCTTTTGCACACACACTGTTTATGAGAACACAAATGTCCAAATCAGTTAATAATAATGATTCATGCTGATGACGTTTCTATCGTCCAATTGACGCAGCAGGAGTACAAACATCCACCGGGGAAGGAGCAGGGTCATTAATGCAGACGAATGGCACCAATGAGAAGGAGACGTTGATGGACAAAACTGGCAGAAGAATTAATAAAAATGTGTTTGGTTATGACCATACGAGCTGGCCATGTGGCAGCAGTGTAATCCGAGCCAGGGAGTAGATGATACATTATGAAAAGAAGATCTCGCTAGTGCTTTCTTGACAATTGGCAGTGGTAGAAATAATTACTTGACAGATTTTTTTGTAGAAATACAAATGGAAAGTGGGAGCAGGGGAAAGGGGATGCAATGGATTAAGAGCCCCCTGAGGCTGAAAGGACTGGCCCTTGACACATGACTTTTCATGACAAGGTTGAGGAATAGTGGTTAGGACACAAGGAATTAGGAGGTAATTCAGTCACTATGCGACCACCGCCATGGCGCGCATGCTTGACCAGATGAGCTTCTGGGGACTCCCTGCTGGCGTGATCATATACCAGAGGTCAAGTTAACAGAACACATTTTCAGTCATTGGCAGTAGTGGAAATATCTGAGGGCCGTCCATCATTTTGACAGACTGGAGACCTTGGATTCCGTCTGTTAGTACGGGTCACCGAGAGCTGCACTCGCAGCTGCAGAAGGAGCGTGATTTTCCCAGTAGAAGCGCTTGCAGGACCCCAACTTCCAATAAATCCAGTTGCCAGTGTGGCAGCAAAGCACGGCTCCCCCTTCAGAACTAAAAACTAAAATAAAACATTGTTGTGAATTGGATTAGAACGACAGACTCCACATTTAAATAATTCTTTAGCCAATGTCTTACCATGATGAAACTATTTTAAAGGACGGAAAACTAAAAAGGACTGGCCAACAGAAAGTCTAAAGCAACACTGCATTGCACCCAGTTCTCTCTGCTGCATGCGCTGTAATGTTCCTCTACGTTTTGGGTATGTCTGTATTTATGCACACATGCTGTACCATTTGCAACGTAATAAACTATGCTGCTCCCAATGTGAATGAATAATAAGTGCAAGTTGGTATTCTTGTCTGCACAGAAAACCCCATGAGACAGCATATTTTCAGCTTCGGTTGCTATTTAAGCAACGTTCAGTGCATAACAAGATAATGTAATGGCCAATTAACACATTTAGGTACGAAAACATGGTCGGTTATGACAGAAAACTTGTGAAAACAGAATTAGATAACGTGAAAATTGTTATCAGACTTATTAAAAGAAAGACGTTAGCAAATGAAGACAGAAACCATCTGAAATAGTTGCTAAAGGAACTGGGCTCTACATGCTTGAACTGTCTGTTCTCATATTGAACATCAAACAAAGTGTTGGAATTGTAAATTAAAAAAGCTAATGAGCGAAACTGCTGTGGCGCCAACTAGAGTATCCAAACCTTTTCTGTCAGGGCCCACACGTCTATCTCTTTCTCTCCCACTCCCCCTCTCTCTCTCTAGATCTCTCTTTCTCTCCCACTCCCCTTCTCTCTCTCTAGATCTCTCTTTCTCTTCCTCTTTGCTGCACTCGTCTGACTGTAACCCGAGCCGCTTGGGGGGGGGGGCGTGGTTTGAACACAACGCACGGTCGGTTTTGTTTTTTTTACCTAGCAGGGTTTGTGATAAGGCAGAAAATGCCCCTTTCGGCCTCTCCCCAGTTTGGGAACCACTGAACTACAGCTAAGAACTTTTAGCAATAACTGTCTTCTTTTCAACGCAACAAAAGCCATTCTGTTCTCTTTGATATGGGTAAATTGATAATTGTATTTACATTCCGTGTTCCTTTATGCGGCCATGTAGGCTTTGCCGACGTGCCTTCACAAGTTTCTCATCTTTCAAGACTTTTTATCCATCATGGTTTGTCCAGCTGCAGGAAACTCACCAGCTTTTACTGTAATTGATGTAGGTTTTATATCACAAGAAATAATTGTTTTAACCCTGCGTTTCAACCACAGTTAATTCTGTCTTCAATGCGGCTTACTTATAATTGATGAATTGCTTGAGTCCACTGCATACCAGGAGGCATCCAGATCAGATCAGGGCCTGCTGGCCACGCTTTAGGGCAGCGAATCCACTTCGAGCTCACTATGTGTGGCCGAGACACTGGCCGCATAATACACAGTTTTCTGAACCAGAAAAGCCAGAACCATGGCCTCAGACTTGGAGGTACTGGGTCTCATCCCGACAGCAAACTGGCCCAGTGTGTGCTGAATGGTACGGCCTGTAGATGCAGGGCCGGCTCTAGCCCATTGATGCCCTAGGCGATACTCGAATTTGTCTCCGAATTCGAACACTGTCTCCTGTCCAACCCACAGGTTAACCACAAATCATTCCTCACCCAGTCACAAAACGCTGAGTCATAATATAGAAATGCAGGTTTCCCTGGAGCTTTGAGAGTGAAACAGCATTTGAAATGAAAATGAGGAGTTTTATGCATTTTGTTGCTTCTTCACAATTTTTGTGTCCCTTGGCCATAGCCCCTCCAAAGACTATCTATTGTCTACTGTCTATTGACGACCCCATGCATCACACCCGGACTACTCTCTTTTTTTGTGAAAGTAGACTCCACTCTATTCACAATATGTCCCCTTGAAGACAGTGTTACTTATAGTTCCTGCTACTTTATACCTCTACTACAATCCAAAGGAATATGTTGTAATTCTTACTCCACTCTATTTAATAGTTATTCAATTCATAATACAAATGACTTTTACTTAATTTTGTAGGCACTATTTCTACATGTAGTATTTCTTCACTGTAGTATTACTACTACTTAAATAATCTCAGCTTGTTCCACTACTGGTCCTCTTTTGAGTGATCATGCAGGGTGTTGCTTTCACTGGACTAAAAGGAAACAGTAAGCAGCTACTACTCTTTGTATCTTTGATGAATAAAATATTTGTCATCCACAGATAATATAATGGTGTACAACAACTTGATAAACATGAACCCAATTCCATCTGGGAAATTGCGCCCCAGGAAATAGGGGCTTTAGGATCTTGAGTTACTGTTTTGAGTATTTTTAAGGCACAGATTTTATCCATAGAAGGGAGATGTGGTTTTAAGAAAATAAGAAATGATTCCCAATCCAAGATAATTCTAGCTATCCATCCGTCAATAGAAAGAATAAATTCAGACTTTTGAATATACTTATATGTTTAATAATTAACATTTATTTAGCATCTTATAGATATAACAAACTAAACATTCAATGACTGTATGACAACAAACCCAGATTTAATCTGTATAGGCCTTTTGAGGAAGAGGTAGAACAGTAATACACAGCTGTAGCTTCTTGACCATCAACAACGTGTGCGACTGGGTGGACATCTTATCTGGTCCAAAGGCACCAGTGCAGACATTAAGGCTCTACTTAATAAAAACCTAATTTGAGCTCCTTCACCACAGCTTCCTGGAACATAACTGACCTCGGACAGGACCCAGACGCAGACCAGATCAGTTGGGGTGAAACAAAAAGGTTTATTTTGGTGAGTCAGATAACAAACACCACAAAACGTAAAAACACCAGTAGTCCACGACTTTCTGGTTCCAGGATTGGGCCCTTCACAGAATCCTTGGTGGTGGTGGTGAGGCGAAGTCCAGCAGGTTGACCGACGGTCGTAGAAGGGATGATCTCTTGGCGGTGGGTTTCAGGTCAACGGCACGGACCAGAGATGGCGGTTCAGGAAGACTGCAGACTGCTTGATGACTGAAGGATGGAGGTGTCGGGTGAAGGCTCAGGCCAGGAGCTGGAACAAGAAGAAGGGTTGAGAAGGTTTCAGAAGCTGTCTTCCAGGATGACAGGTGCAGGCCAGGGATGGAGGTGGCGTTGGACGGCTGACGGCTGGAGGATTTTAGTTGCTAAAAGAGGCTGTATGTAGAGGTCTAAACTGCAGCTGCCCACCACACACTCGAGGTGGAGGGGGCACCTGCAGTCTACTGCCAGAGACTATGGGTAGAGGTTTGGCCTATAGGTGTCTGCCAGAGAAAGGCAGGCAGAGGAGGCTCCTGTGGTTCACTGCCAGAACCTAGAGGTGGACCTTAGGACTGAAGCCGTCTGCAAGTAAAATACAGATGGAGGAGGCACCTGCAGCTTACCGGAAGAGGTGGATTGTAGATGTTACTGTAAGCCGAGTGGAGGTGAGTTCCAGGTCAACGGCACGGACCAGAGATGGCGGTTCAGGAAGCCTGCAGACTGCTTGAAGACTAAAGGATGGAGGTGTCAGGCCTGGATCTGGACCAAGCTGGAGGTTGAGCAGGTTTCTGGAGCTGTCTTCCAGGATTGAAGGTGTGTTAATACTGAAATACTATCAAATAAAAACATACAACTAAATACAACTTAATACAAAAAATACAGCATGATGAAACTTAAAAATTAATAACATGTAAATCATTTTACTCCAGGTAAGTAATTTTAAACTCAGATAAATTCTTTTCAAATGAATAAACATTCTTTTTTGGATTATGCTTCCTAATATTACCTGGAGCATCAGTGCGTCTATTGCACCACCAGCTGTCAAACTGGTCTCTCCACTCTAGATAAACCCTCATATCTACCACCCAATCTGGCTCAGGCTGGTCCCATAACGGCCGATACTCACCAGGACTTACCTGCGATGGTTCCCCGGGTCCCTGAGGAGGCTCAGGGGGACTTACCTGTGATGGTTCCCACCCTACTCTAGCACAGCTCCTTTTCAATAATGGCTCATGCACACTTACCCTTAAAGACTTACCTGGTCCCTGAGGTGGTTCTGGGGGACTTACCTTTAAAGACTTACCTGGTCCCTGAGGTGGTTCTGGGGGACTTACCTTTAAAGACTTACCTGGTCCCTGTGGTGGTTCTGGGGGACTTACCTTTAAAGACTTACCTGAAGATCCAGAGGAGCAGTCAGGCAGTCCTCTGAGCCTGAGGATGGTCCGCAGGATCCCGGGCCGATTAGGGTCCGGGATCTGGACGCTGGTGTAGCTGCACCGTTGGGCCATCTAAGGGTAAATAAACAGCAACACAACCCTCAGATCACCGATGCACATCGTGGTCATTTCTCACATTACATATTGCATTAAAAGTGGATTCAAAGTAGATGTCATGCAATAAATAATACACTAACAAAAGAAAACGCAGGATAATAAAACTGTTTGCATTTGGGTCAGTGTTGTTACTGAAAGAGGGCTAACACATGCTGCTGGTATCAAACCCACAGACACCAAGTTACCAATGAAACAGTCATATTTTAAAATTGACCCCTGACCTGGTCTGATATTGCAACACCATTTTCTTTTCATAATTCATGAGAAAATTAAAGATTTGGCGGTGTAAATATGAAAGAGCCACGTTGTGGATAACAAATATCCTGCTTGTTGTTCTCTGCTGCTCATCATGCTCATTAAAGTGACACGTTTCTGAACAAGCTTTGGTGTAAACGAGCCTCCCAACAAATGACAAACATCATACACACAACATTCCAGTTCTAAAACGATACTTTTAAAACATACCGCTGGCTTAAAGAGTTCCTCAACCAATACTTGACGCTCTTTGTGTGTCTAGATGTATCGGCGTCATGATTGTAAAAAGCTTTCAATCAGCCAGTTAGCGGGTCAACTAAGCCACTGTTCACGTTCATTCTGCATGTGTGCGCACGGGACGTCATTGACTTGCAATAAACAGCGTGGACGTGTTTTATATGCAGTGCGCCAGTGATCCAACATGACCACAGGAACTCCTTTAATGTATCACTCTTTATTCTATGAGTTGTACGTCGCAGCGCGTGGAGGAGGTGAATGGTGAAATATGAGAGAAATAGTGTATGGAGCAAGTAACAATGCATTCATAAGTACGTTTCAACCACGTGTGTCGTGTGTTGACTACGCCTGCACGTCGTGACGTCACAACCACACCGTCTCTATGGACCCGGTTGTTTCCAAATAAAAACATTTATTTGAACGTTCCATGGCGTTCTCAGCGCCATCTTTTTTCACAAATTCTAATGTTAATCTTCGACAATTTGATACCCTCAAACCAAAATAACAGTGTTTTAAAACATCTACACTAATTGTTGACACATCCCAGAGATGTCCCGCGAGATGTAACACATCCCGCCCCTCCAATAATCATTTTACAGGAGAAATCAGCTACTGAGTGTCTTTGTCCATCAAATCTTATTTCTTTCACCTTTAAACTCAATGTGTCGTACTCATTTGTAACCTGGGGACCCTTCTAAGGATGTAAGGGGATGAAAACGATGTCTTACTTGAACACCGAAGGTTCCAATCACAGCCAACTTCCTTCAGCAGGTGGTCGTCCTCGATGCTCCGCCGCCGGAGGGCCTTTTTCAGCCTCGTCTGTGCTCCACTAAAGATGTTATGTAGTAGTTCACTTCTCCAACAATATTCCTATCCAGTAGATCTCGTCCAGCAGTCAAAAACTCAACGATTCAGTTCTCAGCAGTTTGATTTCACAAGAGGTTTAAATTTCGTGTTCAAGTCAAAGTGCAAAAGGAACGTTCAGAAAGTGCGCTGACCTTAAATACCCTCGGTCGGGTCATCGTTCGGTTGCCATGGCATTTTAGGGCGCGCGTGCGTGCGTGTTTGTACGTGCTCACGTTTTTATTATATATATATATATATATATATATATATATATATATATATATATATATATATATTTATTTATTCCGGTATTATCCACGTTCTTTCGTTATGGCCATTCAATACAGTTTAATGAACATCTGTTTCTGCAACTTTCCAATAAACAGCGGAACCAGCGACAGCGTTTTTACCTGTTTTATAATAGGACAGGTCTGCTGAACACAGAGAGAGATTTTAGTTTTTTATCATGCTATGTTGTGAACACAGCTTAAATAGTTGTTTTTAACACTGCAGCAGACCATAAATATCATTAAATAAATTGCATTAAGGACCAAGTGAAAAATGTCCTTCCTATAGGCGACCAAGGCGACCGCCTAGAGCGCCAAATTCGTGGGTGGCGCCCTCTGGCATAACACATCTTTCTCCCAACAACTTTGATTAACAAAATAAAACCCAGGTGAAATAAAACCATGATTAAAACCAATAAACCTGGCGCCCCGCCACATGCTTAAATCTTATGTGTTTGGAGGGGGGGGGGGGCGACGGTCACGCGCAGCGGAGCTTATGGTTGCGTGGTTTGCAAGGCAATGGGCACACTCGGATCAAGCTAACGTAAAATCAGTCCAAACTCTGGTGCAAAGGGACGAAAACGAAGAAAAGCAGCAGGAGGAGAAGAAAGCCCTGTAAAGAGGTAACGTTATGTATTTCCACCTCAGACAAGTCATTTCATGTCTGCTTTAAGACTTAAGGAGCCTTCCAGCTAGCATAGTGATGGTGAATTATTCCAATCACTAATCAAAATACACCTCTTCACGGCTCCACATTGAGACTTGTCCGGGACACTCATTACCTCTATTATATCAATTTTATTTTACCAATTTGAAACAAATACATTTTTCATAAGTGACGGTAGCTAACGTCAGCTAGCGTTTTTCATAAGTGACGTTAGCTAACGTTAGCTAGCGTTTTTCATAAGTGGCGTTAGCTAACGTTAGCTTGCGTTTTTCATAAGTGACCTTAGTTAGCGTCAGCAGCTTCGTTCCTAGCAAGCAAGCCATTATTTGCATAATTTATAACGGTTTAATTTAACGTTAGGTACTTAAATATCAGAAACGTCTAAATGTTTTAAATGTCTACATTTTTACAAACACCTTAATTGTTACCTATATTATTTGCAAAACATTTACAACTCATCTTTGTTGTCAAAGGGGAACGTGCCTAAATAGACGAAAATGATTAAGCTGTACCCGGACTTTAGTTCATAGACAGGTGAATCGTAGACAGGTTAACTTAACGTTACTTGTCCAAATGGCAAAGGCCTCAAATCGTTAATGTTCTCTTTAGTTTTTTATTGTTTTTAATTGCATTTTATTATGCCTGGTTTGTTTGTTGGTTTTATTGTTTGTGCTCTATCTGTACTGGTTTTACTTTAAAGTGTCTTTGAGTACCATGTAAAGCGCTATTTAAATAAAATGTATTAATATCATTACTGAAGGATTTTGCTGACCAATGGTATTCTATCTTAATGTACAATCTGGTATATATATGCATTCCACACAGTATGTTGTCTGGATTGTATTTATAGTAATGTAAATAGTAGATACATGTGAATAAATGTGTAATGCGGTGTCATGGAATGATTATATTGTTTTATATTTTCATATGTCCAGATGCCCTCCAGAAACATTTGCAGAGACACTCACCTCCTGAAGAAAGCTCAGCTGATCCCCAGGTTCACCTTTCTCTGAACCTTGTGAGTTTTTATGTATTATAGTTATTGGTGATAGTAATAGTTTTAGTAGAAGTATCAGTATATAAATGCATATTAATAAAGCTATAATCATCTGTAATAGTTCAATTCACTCAAAATATGACCTCACACTTACATTCGTTGTGAACGACTTTCAACCCCATTCTTGATCGTTTCATCATTTTAAAGAACTTCACTGTGTTTTTTTTCCGTGCTTAAATACAGCTGCAGGTGAAGAGACATGTAGGATCACACCTGGCACAGCAGCCACAGAGCGTGAGCAGGTAAATCTACTAAATAAACTTTATTTTACTTTAGACTTACAAAACAATCATTTATTTACACCTAATTCAAATGTTTGAATAATTGTTTACTCTATTAAACACCAATGATCTTGTTAACAGAAGAAAAAAATGATTTAGATGCATTTACTGCCTGTCGTATTATGACTTACAAGATCAGTAATAAATCTCAACATATGACCAAGAGAAATAATCAGTCATCGTATTGCCTATTGTCATAATGTATCTGTATTAATAGATGAACATCATTGTATGTATTTGCCTTCAGGTGGAGGAGCAACAGACACAAGCCGCCCTGATTCTACACTACAGCCTACTATCTGTTACTGCCCTGTGTAGATGATTAGCTCAGTTGGCTTCATCAAAGAGCCATGGTATCACAGTGACAACTGCCCAGAGCCTTCAGCATCTAAAAGCAAAATCTCCTCCTCCTCAAGCACCAAGGAGCTTTTCGACTCCCTCAGTGGCCTTAGATATCAATGGGTTCCCCCAAGTCTTGAAACGCTGCCTCCTCCACAGAGGAATTGTTGGCTGGGTTCAGGACTTCCACAAAGGGCCCTTTTCTCCGCTCAACAACATCTTCAGTCTGAGACTGCAGTTCTCCTCCCCTGCTGAACACAGCATTAGTAAAGCCCTGAGATTTGCTTTATCGAATTGGGAGTTCAGGTCATTTCGGACGAGGGCTTCTGCTCCCATTCACCTTCTCTACCTCCTTTGGTTCACTCTGGCAGCCTCCCCCTCCGTCTGGTCCAACTCAACAGCAGGTGGCTATCAGTCAAGACATTCACAACAACAACATCCCACTGCACAACTCAGCCTGCACAAAGAGTGTTTTGTACAATTTGCCCTCGGTTCAGCAGAGATAGGAGGTGAGAAGAGAGACAAGCCAAACAGGCGGTATATGACAGCAAAACACAGTTAAAACCTTGCATCGATGCAGAGTTGTTCACACGCACACGGCACGACACCTTTAAGCAGCTTCCACACCTCTACTTAACAGGTCAGAGGAGCCTCGCAGGCCGTGGCAGCGTTGTGGATGAACTGCTGCGGCACCTCGCATTGTGCTGTGCACACGGAGACCTGCCCGACCATAACAGATCATTTTTACGTTCTATTTTTCTTAGGTCATTCGTCCAATCTTAATGCAGATTAACATGCAAGTAAAGTTAATTACATTAAAACAGTCATTTGGATTCTAACCATTATCATGCAACATTTTTATGGCTGACATAAAACAACATGGTACTTGTGAGGGAATCATTTCTCTCTTATCTTTTAATGCTGTATTGTATTCCATGTTCTTTTATTCCATTCATGTTACTATATTATATTTATTTTTGATCTGTTACATTTTATGCCATTCTGCTCTTTTCTAGTGTATTCTATTATGCCCTATTTCCTTCTTGGTTTTATTTTTTTGTGTACTATATAATTGCATTATATACAATCATTTATTATTACATTTCTCTTCATTCCATTTTATTTTATTGTATTATTATTATTATTGTATTCATTTTGTCTTGATCCATTCACTTAAGTTCAACTCTTTTTAATTTGTTATGTCTATGTGTTTGCGCCTGCTCCTGGTACCCTACTCTACCAAAGTGTTGATGTTGGAGGGTCATTAATCTAAATGCATTTCAAGAGGAATCTGTTATGCCACTAGGTGGAGGTCAACCTTGTATGAAATACTTTTTTGGTCTATACATTGCTCTGTGTGTGGGACTTTTTATGCACAAAGAAATGTTCCCTTGACAGATGCTGTTGCTGGTCTCCACCTATACATACAGGCTCTAAAACATCTTAACACTCATGCATTTTTGATTGAGTATGAAAACATCCAACAACTTCTTGCTCATGTGTTAGGAGTTACATTTCTGTTAAGGACCCCTTGAGTATCGCCATTTAATGGTATCAATAATCAATACATTCGTACTCTCCTTATTCACCGTAGCTGTAGATAATAAAGCATCCGTAGGAACCGTGAAGGACCAGCATGAGCCATAAGGGACTTGCATGAACATTAACTACATTAACCACTGCATTATTCTTGTTAGTCCAAACATTTATGACTTTAAGTTAGAGGTACTGAGTTACAAGTTGGTACAAGTTGCTGGACCCTGTTCAAACATAAGATTCACCGTGACCAACCAGAGTGCCTCTCACCAGCTGGGAGAGCCCTACGAGGCTGGAAATGAAGAGCAGAGGGCAGAATGGGTCTCCAGAGTACTGCCCTCTTTATGTTACTGCTGTAGTAGCTGTAATTAACAGTCATAATATTCATATAGCAGCGATAAAGTATTTAAAGTTAGATATAGTGGCTTATTGTGTACCCCGGCAGATAATGATGTCTGTCATAAACTAGTGGTTTATGTGGAGGCCTCCAGTGAAGACAAACATGCCTTTTGTTCTGTAAAGAAAATATGCAGTTCAGCTTTATTTCAGCTAAGACAGTGAATCATAATGATGACAATGAGATGAGCGGCTTTATAAAAGGACCAAACATATACACAGCCAATATAGAGTTATATTCGGTATGTGTTAAATATTTCAGTCTGAAAAAGACAATGTTCACCTGAAATACAGTATGTTAAAGAAGAATGTTATTCTATACATTACATACAGTATATACATTCTATATCCGTCATCTTCTGATTCCTCATGAGCCTGATCCTGCCTGAGTTCTGTGGGCCCAATATGTCTAAACGTAAGATTCTAGGCTGATTGTGTTGAGTTTTATTAATGGTTTGTTAAGAGACTAATACTCACAGAGGACCCACAATTGATCCCTGACGATCACCACAATGTGCCTTGACCATGCTAACAGAATGCACAATATAATATGTGGTCATACAGAGACAAGTAATGATTACCAAAGACATTTTCTTGAAAGCAAAGAGGATAACAAGATTAGAATGGCATTTTATTCTAAACACTGCATCTTCATTTTAGCTTGATTTCAGAGTCAGTGCTTTGAATCCAGGTCATCAAGAAAAAAATAAAGATATACTGTTTGGGTAAAGTGCAACATTTTCTCCACAGACCGTTATAAGTGACTCAAAACGAGTATTAATTAAAATGTCACAGATTTGAGAGTCTACATTTGCATGACAACTGAGCAAACTCATTGATGATGATGAGGATGAAGGCTAAGAGGTGTAAATTGGCAAGAGGTGCTTTATTTAGTGCTGTAAATAGTGTCTCGTGGTCTTTTACAGCCAGCTTCGATACAGGGTAGTTTGTTGACAAAAGACATATTTAAATATGTTCAATATTAATAAACATTGAATAAGCATGCGACCCGCTCTGTTCAGCAGCAGGGACAAGCTCCAAGGCTCTGAATATGTGGCATGTGGTCTGGATGCTGCATGAATTTGAGTCATAACTGAACTGTGTGTGTTCATGAGTCCTCATCATCTCAGATGTTACATTTTCATATTAGCATACCTCTAGTCTCATGGTCCATTTTTTTAATTGTGAATCATTGCAACTACAAGAGGTCCTTGAGCTTAGAGTCAGACAAAAAACAGGCTAGATAATGTCAGGCAGATGCAGAGACATAAATGATTGTTGATTCATACCCCCGCAGATACATCTATCTGGACATTGCAAACCCTCCAAAGGTTAATGTCTTCCATCACTGAGGTAATTAAGGCACGCCAACGACTGAATTTTAGTTTAGGATGCACAAGATTCATTTGACATTTCTTAGTATCAGTGTCAGATTATTAAAAAAATGTTAAGAATATTCTTTACCACATTTTCTAAAATGTAATGCGTTATAAATATGATTGTAATAATAGGTTATAGACAATCATATTAGGGTTTTCTGACATTTAGTTGTGGCTGGGTCGCATCCCTTTGATGGTAACAGGATAGCTGCTTCCTATTGAACGAGTCATGGAAAATGCCAGAAGAAATTAGACTCTTTTGACCATTTACTGATGGGGCTATGCAGGGTTCAGCTCCTTCAACAATGGAGATTGTGATTTTAAATGTCATTGCCAGCGTGAAGCAGCAAAGCGGTCGAAGTGGGTCAAGAAGCATTGTGTTCTCATCATCTGCAGTCAAAGCAGAGCAATAACAAAGGACTGGGGGTGAAGGCTGGGGAGAAGCATATCGTGCATATGACATTGACTTTCTCTCCAAACAACTAAAAGATACAGACTCATCTACTCAACCTCTCATCCTTTAGAACTTGTTCCCTTACACACCAGCGTGTCTGAACTTGAAAACATTTATCGGGCTGACTTCTCATCTTTACCACACACACAATGCATAAAATTGAATTTTTCATATGGCTGCCGCCTCTTGCAATGTTCTCAAAAGAAGGCAACTGCTGAATTACTTTCCCAATGGAAAATGGAAAACATTGCCTTTCATATTCAGAGATAGAAAAACACGTAGAGCACGTAGATTTCAAGTGCAGTTAATATCCATTTGCTTGACTGTGCAGTGCCCTTGAATAACATACACCTGTGAACTGTCTATTGAAGATCACTGTTATCCAGCCTTTGGCTTTGAAGTGTGCTGCAAGTCCAAACTTTTGAATATTAGAATCCTATCATATATATATGAACCCCTGACCGTGGGTTATTTGGATTTAAAAAACCTTTCTAACACCTAAAACAGTGGGGGGCGTAAATTATTTTAATTATATTGAAAAGAGTTCATTATTTAGGTTTCATGGTTTGCACAATGAACAATAGGCTATTCAATTTAGCCTAACATGGGAAAGTCACATTTTAACATAAACTGCAATTTTCATCAAATGAAAGAGAAGAGTGGAGTCTTGTGAGGTTAATTACCCGTGGTAGTATATGCGTGACATCCAAAACCCTTTCGAGAGATGAAGTGCTGAAGAAAATGGAGGCACACAATGGGATCAATATCTATTTCATGCTTCTAAGCCACCATCGGCACTGAACAATTTATTGGTGCAACAGCTCAATTTCGACCTTCTCTGTTTATATACATGTAGATATTTAGGGGAATTTGGTAATTTAGGAGCTGATTATGTCCTAGATATTCATTTTTGCAGCTGAGGACATAATAGGGATTTGATCACAAGTACAGCTCGAGCTCAGCAGGCACCCAATGTTTTCTAGGACGATCCACTAAGACCCAATTGTTTTAGAATCTCATCACAGAGCTACAGTGTAGCACACTTTGAAACGTTTTGTATAATTGTAATAATTAACAATGAATTATAGAACACTGCTTTGCATATGGTTTTTAAATATGCATCAAGTGTGCCCTTACAACAGTGAAATAATCACTGCTTCACCCCCCCATTCCCTCCACCTGAGGGATGCTAGCACTTTGTGTCACAGACTGCTGAATGATGAACATGTAACACATGCATTCCTTGCAACAACACAAACAAACCCTGAGTTATAATTAATACAGGTGCAATGCATGAAGGAGATAAATTGGGTTTTTGGGATACTGGGCTAAGCTCAAAAACACCATATTACTTTATAAAGTTGATACGGTGAATGTTTTAGCAGCAATTTAAATATCCAGCAGAAATGGATGAAAAGAATGAGTCATCTGAGACTTTTGGGGATTTAGAAAATGTCAGTTCAACATATCTTCCTTTAGCTTTGTTTAGGTCTCCAGCATGTCCTCGTGGAAATATCCATCCCTTTAGCCACTAAGTGCTCTGTGTACTGACATCAGCTGCTGGGCAGGTAGTATTGCAATGCGGGTCTTCAGAGATTTTCTGCTTAAGACAGCTGCGTTCAGCTGCTGGAAACAAGGAACTGAACTAAGACAAGAAAGATCAAGGCTATTAAACTACAATAATTAGCATAAAGCAGAACTGGAAATAGGTCCAAAATTATTTTACTCAGGTATTAAAAAAGTAAAAGGTATAACTGCAGTTAAAAAGGGGCAATCCTTATGTTATCAATCATGTTCATATTAAATGTATACAATACCAATCAAACGTTTGGACACACCTTCTCATTCAATTGAACAAGAAAGTGTGTCCAGAATTTTTCTAAATGTCACCACATGCCAGTTTGTAATCCTGCAAATATATGAGCTCAGGGCTGAATCCCCATTGTGTATCCTCCTTCGGCAAAGGATAATAACTTACAAAACATTTGTTTCAATAAAATAAATAGAACTCAATATTGCCACTTTATCAGTAATATCATTCAGCATTTCGAAGAGTACCCTAAAAAAAGATTGCATCCAATGTCAGCTTACAAGCATACTTGTAAAGGCTGAGTAGGGGAGCTTATCCTGCACACACGCTTCCTTCAATAAAGCCAAGGATCCAGGGACTGTGATTTGTTGGTTATTGTGAGAAACAGACATAACGTGCTGGGTGACCAAAAAATATTCTTGTATGTGTGTGACAACATCAGAAACAGAACAATGTGCAAACCAACAGATGGGCCCTCTGCGGTCCGTCTTGCACCTGCTTATCAATTATGATCATACTAATGATTGTACATTATAAATATACAACTGCATTCCTTGGAAAAGCAGCACAAGAATCAACAAGAAAAGAGACCACTCAGCAAATTTATCCCAGAATTGACCGTGGAATAAAACACTACCAAAGTAGAACAAGTGGACATGCACCAACAATGTAAACTTCACCACTGCAGCCACAAACGCACGTATCGCATCAAGGGATTGCACGTTTTTTGGTTCTCCATCACTAATCTGCCAAAACAATGGTTGTTGTTGACGTTGTGGTTGTTGATCCACAGCAGTTACAAGCTGCTCTGGTGGCTTCAAGTTTCGCCTTTTCTACTGGTTGTTTTCCCCCAACAATAGCTCCAGTCCGCCCACCACCTCTGTCCAATCGGGACCAGTCCATGCGGCTTCCCTGTGTGCTCCTGAATTTGGGGGAACCATTTCTGGATTTACAGGGCGTGTCCTGTGAGGGGTTCCGCCCTCCTGCTGTTGCAGACAAACCTGCAGCAGCTCGTTGGTGTCCTTTCTTCAGGTTAATTCTTACACAGATGTTATTTCCTGCTACTCTGGCTCAATGCTGTCCCTCAACCCGTCGCCCAAGCGTTCCAGCGGGGAAATATGGTGTGCAGTCCAATAATGTAATAAATCCTTCAATACGTTATGTCCAAGGATTTTACGCAGAGTGGGTGTTGAAGGGTTAAAGACATGGACAGCATGACATTTCCCATTCATATTCAAGGGATTTGTTGTTTTTGTCCTGTCGATTCCCCTGTTTGTTATTTTAATGGCAATGATTTTATTGAAAGTGCACTTTGCAAAATGAGATAAAATGGTCTTCTTGGTTTTATGAACCATTTTCCAATCTCATTAGAATTAGCTCAGACTAGAACCTGTCAAAGGCTGTTATTCTTTCAAACATATTGAAGATATTCTGCACAACAATGTCAGTAGCACATTCTTGATACATGACTAAACATTCCCATCTTGCAGTGGCAGAGTAGTTGACCTTCTTGTTGACCTCCTAATAAATGGGTCGTGTTCATGCCTTGTTGCGGTCGGAGGGTCTGCATTAAACCGAGAACCGCTCAGGGGCTTGATATTTAGAGGCCATCAGGAGCGCTTTCAAGGTTTGCGATCCGGCCCGGCTGTTCACATTTCACCGTGTGACACGTGCCTTGCCGAGGGGTGATGGGAAGGATGCAGCCACCATGACGGTGAGGGATGAAGGACACACCTCGGTGCTAGAATATCACGGCCAGTATCACAGAGACAACCACAGGTTTCTCCTACATTTCACTTTCTGTTTTGTAATCTTTAGCACCAGCTGCAGCACACTGCCTTCGCCTCACAGCGATCGCCGCCTCACGTCACTCAGTAGGTGAGGCTTGACCTCCAGCAACAGGCAAGTGCTCGGACTCCATTATTTTGACCTCTAACTTCTTGTCCACACTGCAATCTAACAAAATTAATTTTATTTTGCTGTAATGAGTATTAGAATTCTGTAGACCACTAAAGTATGTTTTATTGTCTGTAATGATAGAACAGACATGTAATAGGATTATTACACAACAACCAAATAATCTATTATCGAGATACATGTACATTTACATTTCCTAGACATATATATATATATATATATATATATATATATATATATATATATATATATATATATTACACAACTGGGTGAGAATATGTTTTAATCCAATGCCAAAGAAATGGTTCAGGAGTGGTGAAAAGCGCAGATAATGTATTGTATGAGTAGAGAGAAAAAATACACCTTTAGTCATATCTACTTACTCTTAAAGACGCTTGATGCATGCTAACCAGATGCTTGAAGCGTGGTGTCCTTTGGGATTAAAAATGACTATTATGATTGGGAGTAAGTGGCGAAACACCTTCCCAAACTCTCTCTTCCATAGGTGACCAATTGCTGCGATGATGGGGTTCTCACAGATAGAACGCACAACTGAAAGGACATTGGTTTGCAGATATAAAAAAACATTGAAGTGCAGCGTGATTTATTGACTTTCTCTCTGCAGGACTCTCCCTGCCTTGCAGGCTTTCTTTGATGTTCATATCTGCTGTCTGTTTGACAGGCCAATTGTTGGTTTAAAAAAATATTTTTTTCAATCCTGCAATCCTTAGAGGGAAATAGAACTCTGTACAGACATGCCCTGCAAAACGAAACTTTCCACTGGGATTTGTAATCAAACATCGCCTCTTGTTATTGTGGGACTGAAATCAACACACAGGAGGGTTGATTGCTGTTTTTTTTCGCTCTGATTTTGTCAAACTTTCTCTGCGGGTGGACACAGATACTCAATCCTTAGGTTCCAGCTCTGATACATATTTAATAGTAATGAAACTGTTCAATATGAATAGTTTCCACTGACCTTGCGTCGGCCCGCGTTCAACACAAAATTCAAGCTGCATTAATCTAAAACAAAACAAAGGCAATACAGGGAGGACGACATCTTACATCAGAAACACAGTTACACAAAACAAAAAGCCATCGTAGAGGCCGGGGAGAATTGCATCAGTGATTCAGCCGCACATATCTCATTTTTGACCCTCACGGCAAAAAAACTCGTTCCCTTATGCTAAACTGCGTTGGAGGAGAGATGAGAACAATACATGAAAGGAGGTGGACGGGCAAAGAAAAAGTACAGCATCAGTATGAGAAGCATAAGGTATCGTCCTTCGCAGATGCGTCCTCACTCCGCTGGTTGATTGATGGATCACAGGCAACTGGGAAAGCGAAAAATTTGATTGGTGTCAGAATCCTAGAAGTAACCGTTGGCGCGTACGCATCCATGATGTGAGACTGTGTATTACAGGTGTTACTGAGTTTGTGTTGCTGTTACTTTTTTAATTTAAAAATAATTGGAACTGTTGACTGCAGTTGTCCTTTAATCTGATTGATGTAAAATCAAGAACAGTGAAAAAAACCCAATAAGATCATGCAACAAATTCCGATTTTAGAAGCATCGCCTAAACAAGCTCTCCAGATTCTTGAAAACAAAAAGTTTAAGCCGTTGCCTCTTGCTGCATTACAAACAGTTGGATAATCCACTTACATGCACTACGTACAATGACCTATGTGGCATTACAAAGTGCTGGTGCGTATTTGAAACAGGTGAGGCTTCTTAGTGGATTGCTTCTGGCAGCAGCAGTGCATTACAACCTTGATGTTACACACCACACCATTAGTATTATTTCTGCATAATTTTCTGGCTGTTAAATCAATTATGGAGGCCTCTAATCAGCAGCACGCGCCTGCAGGTACCCTGGTGGGGATCTTTGAAAATAATATGCAGTGATTAGAGGAACAGAGTGCCGTATACAGCCAACAGAACCACTGTTTAGCACGCTGGGCGGGTATTCAAACAACTCTTCAAAGCGCCTGTCACTTAGGACATTTTTAGTTTTTTTGTCTCCATGACAACCATTGTAAGCATGGGCTTTGTTGGACATGTAATGACACAGTCTGTGAATTGTATCACATCAGGCACAAAAGAAAAATGTTTTTACCGGACAACTGCAATAAGAGCATTACACAAGCCGCAAAGCACATCTTCAGCTTTGTTGTGCTGAAGCTCAGGTCAGGTCAGGTCAAGTTTGTTTGGTGTTGCTGTGTTTTTCAGTCTTTAGGAAATGTTCTACTTTCGTCTCTGGTATTAGCTCAGCTACCTGCGGTGAAGGTGCTTTTCTTGTAGCGCTTCACATACTGCAGTCGGCCATACTTTGTTTGTTGTTGTAGAAATGGCAGTGAAAGACACCTTTTTCTGTAATCTGTCCATCAAGCTGAATTCTGGCCCGCGCTACAGGAAGTGTCTGGCTACAGAGAACACCAGCTAGGAGTCAGTTATTTCCTGGGAAATACACTGCAGTATTTGTACTCCACTTGTCAAAGCAGTGGCTCAACAGTTTAGGAAATTAACTTATTTCCCGTCTCTCCGAGTAACAAGACAATTCATGTTCCCTTTCTGTCTTTCAAACAAACACAGGATTTCCAACCATGTCCCGGGAGAACCCGAATGCTGAGTGATTTTTCATTGGATGTTACATTTGTAGCTTGTTAATGGCAGAAGCTTACTTAAGTCAAACCATGATGTACTTTTATAAGTAAATAAGTATTATGTCTTGTGAGTAAATGGTTTTGTCGGTTTCCTGTTTCTGTGTCGTGTGGAATATATCACATCCTTTGAGAGACTAGAGGCCGGTATCTCAGTCTAATATCTCAGATGGGACAATTCAACGTCAATGCACGTTATGACCAATTATTTTGCTGTTGCACAGTCATCAGTCAATATTGGACTCATTTGTTCTTTGTGTGATTGGTGCCAGTACTGGCTAACTAGCAAAACAGTTTTATAATTAGCAATGCACATATCAATATGCAATGTAATTCATAAATTCACCCAACACAGCACCACAGAGTGCCTCCAGGTAAAGGCTGGTTGCCTGGCAACTCTACAGTGATTTAGAGTCTGTAAATTCAATGCACGAGGATGTTGTTCACCTATGTAGTTAATTAATATATATCCCTTTGAGCTCGCAATTTCTAGTATTTACAATACTGTGCGTGCACAGATGAAACAAAGGAGATACCAAATGCTCAGTCAGTCAGGTGTAAGTGAGTGTATTTTTTCCCCAGGTTCCAGTCTAATTACAAAGATCTAATCAATCTTCTCATTTAACTCTCCCATGTAAAGGGAATGAGCTAATTTGTCAAGTTTGTATAACACATCGCCTCACAGTGTCTAAATGGCTTCTCTCTGGATATTGTGGCTTCCTCCCACAGTCCATAGACATGTTTTAGACATGATCTAGGGGTTGGGTTAATATGAAATGTGACAGACAGCGAGTTATATAACGCGTAAGTATATCCAAACCAGTAATCAGATTAAAGTTACTTGTCCAAGTCACTGTGCGTATCTATTTTGTCATTAATAGTCAAATATATATTTGATTTCTTGCGTCTCTGGGGGTGAAACCACGGTCGGCTGACACTTGGTTACTTTTAAAATCAAGTAATCTGTAAAGTAACTAAGTTACTTTTTAAAGGAGTCATCAGTAGTCCGATTATTTTTTCAAAGTAACTGTGGCAACACTGGTGACAGTGAATGATTGTCTGTCTCGGTCAGCCCTGCCATTGACTGGCAACCAGTTGATGGTGTACACGCCTGGTGTCATTTAGGATTTACTCTACCTCTACATCCATCTTCTGTACCCCCTGTGACCCCTGTGAGAAGCTGGATAAACCAGTCAGCCTTCTTAATATGCAGGTTAAAACTATTCATTTCAATAAGATTCTTCTGTGCTGAATTCAAAAGCACATTATTGCAATATATTACCTCTGTATTAATATATATGAAATAGGTCTGTCAAATTGAAAGCAATTTCAAATGTAATGTTTGTACCTATCAAAACAGGTTAAGGATGCTCTATCAAAGTAAGCCCCTTAACATGCTCGCATCACGGTGATGCTGTGCAGTGCCTATGACAGTCAGTGTTATTATTGAAATACAATTTTATTTAATTTCATGAATGAATGTGCCCTTCAGTTTTCCTGCTTCTTATTGAGTTCTTATAAGCAAATGTTGCCTCTATTGTAGTTAAGTTACTACAGTGCAAATATAAAGTAGTCATTTTAATAGAGTTCTGGCATGTGTTATTGAATGAAAATCAATATGGGTCTAAAGGTCTATGCATAAAAGATTTCCAAAAGCATCCTCCTTTCTATTCCAGGAGTAGCTCTGACGGTACAACTGATGCTATTGTTATTGGCAGCATATTAACCATGGACCTCGACACAGAGGGTTAAAGCAACTGCAAAGAAACATATTTCACTCTCATCTGCTTCATGTCATGTGTTGAGGGGAAGAGTAAGAAGACTTAAAAAAGCACTAAGCTTTTATATAGTTTTGGGAATAGAACTAACAGAACCAGCCGACTTGTTAAGAAACAGAGCCCCAATTTTTTTAAAATACATTTTAATATGTAGAAACTGAACACACAATGTAAAGAATTCTCAATATATGCTGTTGTACTGAAGTTAATTCCACCAAAGATTCCATTTCAAACAATAGAAATGTCAATTCCTTTGTTCTGGTGTAGCAACAAATAGGTAGAAAAAAATATGTTTTTCTGCATTCAAAATGAACCTCTTTAAACAAATCCACCCACTGACGCCCACTCACACATATGGATAATAACTATGTAGTTGCAGTAAGAGGATTGGTTTTGGTCTAATTCTAATGGGATCTGCAACAGGGTCCACAAAACACGAGTACTTCACAGTGAAAATTAGCTTCATTATATTTACACAAAACACTAACAGACAGACACACAAAACAAGAAGAATACAAAATATAATCACTTTTTTAATCCACATTGTTTGTTGACGAGACGTGCTTCACAGTCTCAGTGTCTGTTGTGATGATTTACTTAAACTGTCATACAAACCATTTCTGATTAGGTCAGCCCCTCGAAATATTTTTAAAGGGTAAATGTGGAAACAGATAGGTATGGTTCATCTGTTAACTTCCTAATTATCACCTGTTTTAGTCTGACCCGTCTTAATCAATCAGACAAAGATCTCAGAGAGGTGGATCGAGATCCAGGTATCCCCCAGCAACCACCAACCTTTCTAGTAAAGACACCATAATAATCTAATAATCCTTAAATCGTTGCACCAAGGTGATTTTCTCTACTGTCTCTAATGAAGTCCATGATTTGTTGAACCTTTTAACAGTGGATCTCGTAGGCAACCTGCGATCCAAAAAGTAGACTCTGACTGAGAAAGAGCTCCTCTGGATCGGTTGTTAGGGGTCCCTCGCCTCCATCTGCCGGGTTTCTGCGAAGCCCCAGGCCCCCTGATCTGGTAAGTGTCTGCACCATTTCGTGGTCCAGGAGTGCCTCCGTCATACCCTTCTGCTGGATAAACTCGCTCATCATGGGACACCTTGACGAAGCGGAGGCCAGGACGGGATTGGTCCTGTTGAGCACGTACATTTCGTGGCCGTGGTCGTCGCGGTACTCCTCTAGCTGCGCAAAGGTGGTGGGTCCGTCCGAGTAGTCGTTCACATAGAGGATGCTCTCTTCTTTGCTGGTGCAGTAAGAGCCGCCTTCCTCCTTGCGGTATTGCTGGTGACGAGTGTAGATCATGATCAAGAGGAGGACGGCAGTGAGAGCCAGCAGGGAGATGCCAACAGCAATGGCCGTCTGCGTGGCGGGCCCGAGAGCATAGAAGTCCATGCTGTCCTGTTCATAGATCAGCTCCTGACTTACATCCAGAACCTCTGGCTGATGGAAGGAGTTGGACGAAGAGGGAGCAAAGGCGTGCATGTTCAGACGGGGCCAGAACTGAGATGAGTATGAAGAAGAAGACATGTTTACGGCCAGGTGAAAGGTAACTCTGGCCACGCCGCCGGGGTTCCAGGCTTCGCACTCGTAGCGACCAGCGTGCGCTACAGTCACGTTGCTAAGGAACAGCATGCCGCTGCCCATATCCGGATCAAAACTGTCCCTCTCACCGCCCTCCTCGGCCCCACGCACGAGCCCCTGTGTTCCTTCAACGCCACCAACCTTGATCCCTCCGCTGCTGGGCAGGACCGTCACCACACCTCCGGCAACGGGCCTGAAGAGTTCGCCATTTGGTCCCAACTCTTGAACCAGGCCTCGAGGCGACAACTGGGCCTTGCCATGAGAGGCTTTCTTCCAAGTCACCTGAGGCTGAGGGTACCCCGACGCCTGGCAGGAGACACGGAGGCTTTCCCCTAGTCGCACGGTCAGGTGGCTGGGCTCCAGTTGCACCACGGGGGGGATGCAGACAAGGCTGTTGGGAGCCACCTCCACCAGGCTGAGGTGGGAGAGGCGTGGTGGCTCGGAGCACATCAGCCGACGCTGTTCGGCCGAGCTCAACAGACGCTGTCCGTCCTCGCTGATCCAAGTCCTTAGCCAACCTAGGGCACAATCACAGCGCCACGGGTTCTCTGGAGGGGAGAAATGGAAAAATACAATGTAAACCGTATATGGTTTGGTAAACTGCTGCTTCCGATGACAATAATGAACCTTGAGTTTGATTTGTTTTCCAAGTGTAATGATAATTTTAAATCCCAATCTTTAAGTAAACATGGATGAGAATACAAACAGCTGAGCAAACTCCTAATGAAGACCGTGTGATAGGATTAGAAGCTTCCGAACTGCTGCTAAGTCAGCCTTAAGGGGATATTGTTTGGTAAACAAAATGTATTTTGCTTAAACTTGGTGAATATTGAGGGACTAATTGCCTCAGATAAGAGATCTCTATAAATTTTTAAATTGTGCCTGTGAGAGAGATTTTTCATATTACTAGGATGAAACACTTTGATATGGAAACATATTTAAAGGCCCTTCATTTTCCATTGACATGAGAATGCAGGTTGCGAATATGGCGGTGCATTCAGAAATTTCAAGGCACATTAAATTACAGGGAATTTAATTATGGAGGATCATGTCATCTTACAGCAAGACCTTGCTCTGCCTACCTGTGACACGGAGCACCTGCAAGCTCACGAGCGGTGTGAGGGAAGAGGCTCCCAGAGTGCGGAGGTGATTCCTGCTGAGGTCCAATAGGGCCAGAGAGGACAAACCTGACAGAGCATGCTCTGTCAGCAGCTCTATGCTGTTCTCCTGCAGGTGGAGTTCCTGCAGACGCTGCAGATGACAAAAAGACATAAAGCAGAGGAAGGGAAATGTTAAAGGAGGAGGAAAAGAAATGTCAAAGACAGAATTAGTCCATTTCCTCCTGACTCAGTCTGTATGGAAGAGCTTAGTCCGACGTGATGTTACGAATTGGATTTACAGTTGCACACTCGTTCTATATATAATCCATAGAAATACATCTCATTTTGGAAAAGCTTTAACTTTGCTTGCAAAAGCCAAGTATGTCTTGCACCTTACTAAAAAAAGATTGGGGTGGATGGATTTCTTTGGATTAAAACAAAATGACCATTAAATAATGCTGCCTAGCCATGCATGATACATCAATTCAAGGCTTGACAAATGCAGACCACTTGCCAACTTGGCTGGTGGACAGAAAGCTAACTAACATTAACTCAGCTCTCCAACCTGCAGTCCCCTAAAAGTGTGGTCTTGCACTCGAGTGATCTGGTTCCCTGCCAGGTAAAGGATCCTGAGGTGCTCCAGACCCCGAAACATGTCCGCATTGACCAGGTGGATGAGGTTGCCATTGAGGGCCAGCTCCAGCAGCTGCCCCTGGCTGAGAAACGCCCCGGGCTCCAGAGCCGAGATGCTGTTATTCTGAAGGTAGAGGTAATGGAGGTTGCCAAGGCGAGTCAGGTCCTGATGACGGATCTGCACCACGCCATTGTCCTGGAGGAAGAAGGTCTGTAGCAGAGGCACCGGATGATTCAAATCAGCAGAGTGATCGCACATTGATTACATTAGAGACACATGACGAGGGGATGTGATGTTTGAATTGCCATTTTGATTTGTACAAGGAAGCGAGTGTGACCTGTTGCCCGCACTGTGCTCACCAAGCAGGAAAATGTATTAACCATGAGGAGAGATTGCGTTAACAACGGGGCCACCGTCTGAGCTATCTGCACTCAGCGGGCTGTGGAGAGCTTCGGAGATATGCTAATGTGGGCAACACAAACAATGTGGTAGGAGCTGGCTCAAGGTGCCGATAATAAGAACTCAATGTGGGTGTGCTGCACTTCTCCTCTCATTTTGCTGCTCTGTTATTTTGCCAAAATGCCGGACCTTGTCAGGAAACAAAAGCTGTTCAAGTGGCTGGCGCTTTGCGCGTGCGGGAGGGGGGGGGGTTCGCTCGACCCCTCAGAGCACGGCCGCTCTCATCAGTGGAATGAGGGGAAGTATGATTGACGAGACGGACCCGCTGATTGAGGTTAATGGTAAAATATATGTGGGACATGCCTTTCATTAAAATGCATGAGCTGCAGTAATGGTGGTGGGGGGGGGGGGGGGGGGGGCTGAACCCAAGAGGAATAGACCTTGTAATGTTAAACATCTCCTGAACAGATGATCAGAGGGTATGCAAGAGTCGCTGTCTGAGCAAGAGTGAATAATTACACAGCCAACAGCTTTGCTCCTCCCTCGGGCTTCCATCAAAGAGGGTCACAGTGAATTGATTAACCACAATCATTTCAGGGTAATAAGAATGGATGACAGAGGAAGTCAACTGGTACAAAAAGCGCTGATGTGGGAGGGGGCGGATGTCGGCAGCATGCCCCGCTCCCCTCACCCCCCCTGGACTTGTACCCCGGTTGTGCGGACTGACCTCTGTGACGGAGGGGATGTCCCGCGGGATTTCTTTGACCCCAACAGACCCGCACTCCACCGTGAGGCTGTAGCAGCGGCAGCCGGCGGGACATCCTGCGGACGGCCGAGGGAGGAGGGCGACGACCACGAGGACGAGCCTCGAGAGCCGCAAGAGGGCCATGGAGGTTCTTAAACAGTAGACCTGCTGTGTCAAAATACCTGGAAAGAGAGAAGGCGAGAGAGGGAGGCATGACAGACATGATCCAAGAGCATAGAAGTCCATGCTGTCCTTTTCGTAGATCAGCTCCTGACTTACATCCAGAACCTTTGGCTGGAGCAAAGGCGAGGGTCAAGCTACAACAACAAAACCTCTTTATTTTCTTTTTTTCAAGGTGATTTCCATCCTCAAACCAAAGATTGACAGCCTTCTGTGGCTATGGAATGGCAAGGGAGGATTAATTGAAAAATGTTTTTTAAAAGGCACTGGAACATCTCCATATCTCAGCCAGCCTTCCATTCAACTAGGTCTATTCAGAGGAATTGCAGCAGTTTCTATTATGGGCTTCAATTAATTAAAGATGTGATAAAAAAGATGTGCAGGTTGCCTCAAGGACCTCTTTGTTGTCTCGTTAATGCATGCACAAACACACTCACACCAACTTTCTATTCACGTCGCTCTGTTTGTCTCACAAACACCGCAGCAGCAGCGGATGTACAGCAGAGGAGGAGACCACGATTTGACCGCCCCCCCCCCACCCTAATCGCAGAAAGCACATTTACTTTCTCAAAAGAAAATCCCGTGAGGCAACCAGCTCTAATCAACTGATCAAAAAACATCAGCCTGGAAGGGATTTTATTGTTGCGCTCCACAGTTCACGCCGGACAGACAATATCATGCAGCCCAGCAGTGTTCATGATAGTTCATCGGTAGCAGATTGCATCAAGGGCTGCAGGGCTGAATGGAGATAAAAATACATGTGGAAATGTCACACTGAGCCCCGTCAGTCCGCTGCTGTGACAGCAGGTAGATTTATTGTGCTCTGCTGAGCGGCTTCATCCAGGGGAGAAGCAGACTTCTCAATGATCCAATCTCATGTCTCATATTTTTATAAAACATTCATGTGCAGCCCGGCCGGGTTTCCATATCCTGTTAAGTCTGTCTCACAAAAAAAATCAGTTTGTTTAAGATTGCAGAATCCCCCAGAGAGATAATTGATAGCATTTACATCACGCTTGGATTGATTTTAGAGATTGTCTGGTTTATTAATTATTAGAATGCACACAGATCTCATTACAGATGAGTGATGAAAAGGCTACTGAAATACACTGCGACTGTTAAATATTCAGCGCACAGGGTGTTTGAGCTGCTCAGTCAGATTGATATCAAACGTGTCATTTGTAGCGTTGTAATCCCAAACCAGTAATTTACTGCGTAAGTGCAAAAGCACCAGGATCACTACTTCAGTGGCTGATAAGTCATCCTCGCTGCCGCCATACTGCATTATTAAGCAATCAAGCAATGAACTGGATTTTAATGTTGCAGTTTTGAGCGCATTTACCAGGATAGCCAGCCAGATTAATACAATGTGACCTATATAAACTGCTCAATCTTCTTCTCGCAGCAGAAAAGACAGAGACACTTATTAACCAAAGCATGCCATTTCCTCTCTGGAGCTCTCCAAACCAAACAAGCGTGGAGAGAAATTATGTACTTCTATTATATGGAGAAAGCGCAAAAAATTGAATTTGGAAAAAGGCCTTGGTCTGTCATTGAGCTTTTGTTACGTCTCAAAGTGGGATGACTTTTAAATAGCTTTGACTCGCTTGGGAGTTATCAGAAGGAAAGCCGAAAGAAAGACACTTTGCCCTCGGCTAAGAATACACGCGCAAAAGGATGCGCGCTGTGATGTTTGTTGTTAGACAATGGTCCTGTCATCAATGCCCCCCCCCCCACCCCGCCAGGTGGACAAAGCAGCTCGTCCATGTCTCCTCTCGTTTCAGTCTCTCTCTTTAAAAACCCTGAGCGGCAACTGGGCCACGAGGCCGATGAGACATAGAGAGACAAAGATCAATGGCGTCATCAAGGTTTGCAAACAGGAACGAGGTGATGGCGGGAAAAAAAACAATCCGGGGAGAAGGATTTCTGCTGCTATCTGTACATGTCTTACAGTAAATGCTCCACGATAACATATTCCGGTTCAACCCCCCCATTGTGCTCCAACTCTCTTCTTTTGTCAGGCTGATGGGGGAATTTAACAGGAAGAGGTCAATTTGTTCATTTTGGTCCCAGTAATCCTCTGCGGAACACGCGTAATCTGCACTATCAGATGCTCGTTAGCTAAGCCGCTCTCGGCACTGTTGACTTGTTCATCGAGGCGGCTGCTTTGTTAAAAGAACGAGGTCAGCAAAATATCTCTATTGACCGCGTAAAGACGTGCAAAGAGGATGATTTAAATGTGGTGGAAATAGATCTGAGGGGTTGGCAGGACCTGACAGGTCAGATGACAGTCAACAAATGCCAGAAGAAAAATAGAGAGGCATCTAATAAAATGCATGTCACACAAAGCCTGCTCAACATTCTGTATCAGCTTTTACCAACATGCACCAACACGCTGCGGCTCTGCAAGCACAATTCTGCACTCTGGAGCAACTAGTTTGTTGTTCCAGGCATTTTCTGAAAGGACAAATGTCTCTTTCTTCTTGACGCAGTGCTTTATTTTTTTTGTGCACGCCAAACAAATAATTCCTCCGCGGAACAAACCCAGCTAAGCCAAACATTAGCCCCACAACAAGATTCCCTGCACTGCGTGGCGATGATTGTCTCATTTCATTTTCTTTTCTCCCTTTCCCGAAGGGGCAGCAGCAGCCAGTCAGAGTGCTGGAGGGCACCAACAAAGTTCACCTCCCTGCGCTGCCGTCGATGCAGGTCGGCCTCATCCCGTTGTTATGGTAACCCCTGTGATGAGGGAAGGTCTGCTCGCGGGGGCCCACTTCCTATGACTTGCCTATAGGCCAACAACTCCACAGTAATAGAGGCTGTCATTTCCCAGGGTGAATTGCTCACAGGAACTTGAGCTATGGGATGACCCCCCAGCTCAATGGTAAATTATCTTTTTCTTCCATGTGAACTTCTTCCCTCTCCCATCTCCTCTTTGCCTTTATTGCTCTCTCGTGGCTTGTCTAAAAAAGCCCCCCTATTTCCCCCACTGCGCCACCTCTGACCTCTTCCTTTTTCTCATCTCTTGTCCTTCTGCGCTGACTGACAGGTGCTAAATCATTTGTCTCAGGGCATCCTTTTGTCAACAAATAGACCAAGGCGAAGGCACGGCGAGAACACTGTGGCACTAAACCAAGAGTAACACACGCACACAAACGCGCAGCGCACGCCTACGTACACCAGTCACCAACATGCAAGGACACACACACACACACCTGCTCATGCACTCACAGATCCGCAGAGCCATCATTACTCACAGATCCCATTCACACACTCTCACAAACACTTGCTCTTATTATTTGTGTCAGCGGTACAGGAAGCTCTGCTCAGTTAATAAGCCTGCATTGATTTCTTTATTTTGTCTGTCTGGCTGGGATCCGAAGCCATTGATTTTTACCACGAAAGCAGCGAGGGGGGGGTGGATTTGGGATTGATTTACGAATGTCTGTTTTGAAGAAAAAACACACAGTGAATGAGTATAGCCTGCATGTGTGTGTGTGTGTGCACGGGTGCCTGTACCTCACGCTGAATCTCTGAGCTGAAGCAGCCACTTCTCCCGGCGGAGCCTAAAAACTCTCACTTTATGTCTCCTTTCATCCAGAAACTCCATTAATCTTTGCTTTTTAGGAGTTCACATGATGTGATGATGTCAGCGTTTGCGAGAGGTCAGCCTGCGATGTAGAAACTGCTACTGATGACAAAGGTCGAAGGCTATTGATGAGAAACGGGGTCGCTGGGGTCAACGCGATGCTTCACGGGCATCAGTCACACCCCATACGCAGTGAACGCACTGCTGTTACTGCGACCACAAGCCGAGTCATCACAAACAAATGACATTGTGTATCAAGGATTGCAGTCCAATTTGATTTGTGACTGATAACTGTGGGAACTTTATGAATATAAATATCCATTTTCCTCACAAGATTAACTTTTATGCACTCACTATGCAGATGTGGTGGTAACGTCACCACGTCATCATTGCTCAGTGATTAAGGAGAGATTGTAAACTCTCTTTTAACCTTGTAACTTTGTTTCCTTTTTTGTTATTCTGGGATTTCTTTCCTCTGAAATCCAGTTATTTCTCTGCAAGATTAAACAGATGCAACCTTGCAAATCAACGCAAGAATACAGAAATGAGGATTTTGAGAGTGGAAAACAATCTATTATGTTGTCAGGTATGAGAAGGCATTGTATTAGAGGCTAATAGTTTTGTCTGTATGAATACAAACATCTATATAATTATCTCTGCATAATACTGTTGTTTTCTCATACAACCCCCTTGCTCTATTAAAAAATGTGAAAGGATGCGGTGCCAGTTTTAATTTGCAACAGTCACAGCCACATCACTGCTTACCAGGGGGAATTTAAATTCACTCAGAGCATTTTACTAAGAGGCAACTCAACAAAAATAGCGTACAATATGTGTAGATATATATATATACATATAAATACTTGATAGCATTTTGGTATTATGGATGTTCCACCAGAGAGGGTAAAGTACAGTGCCTTATATTAGCGCTGAGCAGACAGCTAAATGCACAAAAACGTTTATTTCTTCACTCCAAGGTTGCCTCTCGCCTACGACTGGCCAGACCAGCAGACTATCCTGACCCCAAATATTTCATTTGAAGGTGTAACTTCAAGCAGCGATGGGGACCTTTGTCGTTCTTTATGCTACGTTACCTTATTTCCTTCATTGCTCATAACATGATTACTACGACCAATGGAGGTCACAGTAGTTTGTAATACACTATTGATTTTGTATTAATGGAATTCTTCTGATTAAAAAAGGATTAGTAAAATATGTATTAACATTATAAACAATAATGGGAGAATGTTTTTCTCTTTGTACCTCTTGAACTATGATAACCCCAACTATCAAAGAATAGTTTGACATTTTGACGTTTATTCACTTTCTTTCGAGAATCCAGTATCACCATTATGTCAGCAACACCCAGGAGCCGGTTCAATTTGTATATCAGGCCAGAAATTAAAAAAAACATCTGGCTTGTTAACACCTTTTTCCATAAAAAAACAAAGTGTAAAAATATCATGCTGTGGTTTTCACGCTGTGTTTTGAACCTGCCACAGTGACTTCTTGGAGCCTTGTTGTCTCCATGGGGTTGCCAGGCAACCAGTGTAGACTCCAACATTTGACTCGCTGGACAGAGCGAGTCAAAATCTTTGGACAGAGCAAGGCAACGCGTTTGGCCCCGTTTCCAGTTATTATGCTAAGCTCAACTGCTGCTCCAAATTGAATGTACAGATACAAAAGGAAATGAGCATGTTTGCTCTGTAAAACTTTCACCATTGTGGTGATGGTTTTATTTGAAAACCAACAAAAGTGTATGAGACATCATACTATTTTATAGCAAGGCACCAGGCACCTTTTGAAATATACTATATAGCAGTCAGTCAGTGTATCCACATTTCCACTGAATCTCAGCTGTCTGACAGTAACTCCTGCGTTTTCTGCCGATTTCATGCGTCTCCCTCTTTCAAATAACAATTTCCTGCAGTCTCTCTGTCTCTCTCGCACACGCACATTGTCCATTCTAATTGACCAGGTCGGTTGATGCAATCGATCAGAGCAATTTCACCCTCAGTCGCTTCATCTATCATACTTTCGTTTACGAGTCAGCCAATTATCCCGGAGCAGAGTAAATGCTTTGATTTTTACATTTGTTAAGCTCCATTCTCATCACCCTGTTTGTGGCTCTTTTTTCTGTTCACCCAATCTTCTCTGAGAGTGTGCAATAATGAGACGAAGGGAAACACCCACCAATCACATTGGACTACTGGTCAGTAGCTTGACATGGTGATGGATGGATGTGATCAAGCAGGTTGGAAGACGGCTGAAGGGGAGTCACATTGTCCTCCACTGATGAGCAAAATTATCTCTTCTATTGTTATAATACACCGGATTTTAATAGAGGTGTTCACATTGAGGATTTTTTTTAAATTTTCTTTTAAGCTGTTGCATTATTGTTTTCCTCTCTTGGTGTTTCACATGGGTGAATTTGATTATACATGTTATTCATTTTAATGGCAGTTGAGTCGCAGGTATTCCTCAAGCAGCAATAAAACTAGTCGCACCGGTTTGTCCAAAAAGGAAATGAGTGCTCTGCAACGCTTCGATAACATCCCCCTTTATTGAATTTCATTAATATTGCTGGTGCAGCAATGTTTGCAGAGTGACTCATTGAATCCTTATAAATTGTGTTTCTTTGCTGCCATGAAAGTGACAGCATCTGCTGAGTGTGAGTGATGGACGTCAGACGTTTGTCGAATGACCCTCTGGCATGCAGCCCAAATTGTGTCTGGCATATAGAGGAAAATAATGAAACTGTAAAAGTAATCAGTTTTTTTTGCCCATGGATTTCGTATTTTAGCTGATCTTTGACATCTGCCCATATCCTTCTCAACGCAGGCCAGAATCAGGGTGCAATACAATTACAGCCAAGTAAGATTTCACTTATCATTGTCTGGCAGACAGTAGTCAATGAAAAATTAAAGCTCTCTGCAGGCATAAGGAGTCAACTTGTCCGTACTGTTCTGTGCACATGAGACAGACTCCCCAACCTCGGAGTTGCACAAACAAGGTTCTATCTAGTGGGCCGCTGTTTGGCTCCACGCCGCCTTGTGTGCGGAATAGCAATTAACCAGAGGGACATGCATTATCACTGGGAAAAAAACATGACAAAAGTAATACTAAGAAAACATGATAGCCTTTCTGTACATACCGAGAGTCTGTACCATGAGGTCAGTGACAACATAACGCTGTATTATTCCTGGCATCTTCCATAGTGCCACTGTAATATTCCTGCCAGATTCCTAGAGGGTGTTTGCTGTGCTCAGCACTGATCTTATTATGTTTCATTTCGTCCCATCAGGACAGTATCACTTTAATATTGATGTGAATGTACTATGCATCTACAGCAAAATTGGATGGAAGGTGGAGTATACCACCTTTTAATATAAAACTCAATAATAAAAATACACAATAACTATTGGATTATGTTAAATGATGTGCTTTATAAATTAGATTCTATGACAGTGCTGTTCCATTGGACTGCTTGAGATTGTAATAGACTTTTGGTTGAAAGAAAGGGTTAATAACATCAAGGGAGTTTGATGGTCTGCAACAGTGATCCTAAATATAGGGTCTGTAGTTCAGCTCTATTGTTTTGCTTTCTCTCTGTGTATCACGAGGTTAGTCTGAATTGTATCCTCACAACAACTGACCTATATTGAATATGTATGAAGTCTTAATCTCTTATTACTTACTCTTATTATTTTTTCATTTATACACATATTAACATTAAAATAAAAAGGGATATGATATTGTGGCATTGATGTGTCAATTTGGGGTTCCCTTCAGGGTTCAGAAATTGCGTTTTATTATCAACATAATATAATGATGACACAATAGACTAAAATCTCCCAAAGTAGACAGCAGATCTAATTCTAAAATTCAAAATATGAAAAAACATTGTCCCTTTATGTAATGTGAAGTGAATCAGATGTGAATCAGATAACTGAAAAACAGCATTTGAAAAACCTTCATCCCAAGCGCGCACAGTCTGAAATATCCCAAACAGCCAACTGCGACCTACCGTTTCCCCGCGTGCGTGGACTTGATCTTGGGAGGAGTCTCCCCACTTTGCTCCTTGGACTTGAGAGACAACAAAAAAAAGAAAGAAAAATAACACAACAAACAGAAAAGATGAATCCCACTTGAAATGACTGCGGACGTAGCGCGTTGCTCGCTCCTCGCTGGGCAGCGGTGTAGAGCCCACGCAGCCTCAGCATCCACCAGCTCCTTTGTAACTGCTGAGAGCCGGAAAGCCGGACGTCAGCGCCGACGGTGGTCGGTTTAGACTCTTTATCGTCCTCCTCTAGATATTGTTATGCGGCTTTCATTCGTTTCCTTCTTTTCTTTGTGTTGCTGCCTTCTTCCTCGGCGCGTTTGTTTCTAGCAGTGACCCACTCCTCTCATCATCCCTGCTTGACTTGACTCCCTCCCCCTCTCCTTTTCTCTCGGTGCGTGAGAGAGAGAGAGAGAGAGAGGGGGGGGGGGGGGGGGGGTGGGGGTTGGGTTAGCGTGAGAAGGGGGGGGGGGTGTATTCTCGTGTTCACTTCCAAAACAGAAATTAGGCGGCCGCCTGGCACCGATTGTTTCAGTCAACTTTAAGTGGCATTTCCGTCTCTGTGTGAACCGTGATCGAACAGCGACACTGTTGCTGCCGGGCTTTCAGCACCTCGGACAGCGGCCCCGTCTTTTATTGTGAAAGGTCACGGGCTGCCGCTGATGGGGTGACGCGTGTCTTCCCTGCAGTGTCACGCGGAACACGCAAGCGGGCGAAAGCTCTAGGGCCGGAGTTGAAAAAGTGCCATTTCTGTCCCGTCAAGGGCGTGTGGTTTGAAGCCCAAACGCGCGGCCCTTCCGTATCCTGCAAAGCCACATTGCTCAGTCATGGCAGGCAGCGACAGTGCGTTACTGCCCTTCGGGGGGAAGACGAATATATGAGCAGAAGGTTTTCTTTTCTTTTTCCCAGCAATTTTAATCATCTTGATTTTTCAGCTGCAGCAAATTGAAAATCAAAATGCTTTGCTAACTTTTATGTTGGAGCCTCATCCAATTTTGTCTAGAGATGTAGGTGAATCGACAATGATTATGTTCATTTTAGCTTGATAGTCACATCTTCAAAAAGTAGGCTAAGGCTAATGGTGATTTAACTGATATAAACCATTCATCCATTAGTTCTCTGAGCCCTCCCCTGAAACCATTTATCCACTACTTTAGCTAAATATTTATCTGTTAGGCTACTTAAAGATACATTAACTATTTGAAGCGTCAATTACTGTAGTGTTGGAACTGTTCATTCGTTGCTCCCTAGCTATGATCCCATTAGTTTTAACTCTCAGACATTTACACTCATTTAGTTCAGGTGATGGAGATGACCAAGCAAGTGAACTTTTTAAAGTTTCTTTCTTTTTCAAATAAGTTTAGCGGTATCACACAGGCAGCAGTCAGCCATCAACTTGTGGCCTTCATCCTGGTCAGGAATCAAAGACGTTACTTGTTCATGCCTCTGATGATCACTTGATCGCACAATAATCACACCCACTGTGGTTAAAACCGCGCTGACCCACATTCAACATCTCTTGATTGTGTGTATATGTGCGTGTGTGTGTACGTATGTGAGTGTGCTGAGAGGCAGCTGTGTGTGTGTGAAGCTTCCCGTGCCTGAGCAGGTACATTAGTTTGTGTCTAATTGCGTGTCTTTGTGATGCTGAGAGCGCAACAGTGCGTGTGTGTGCGCGAGCTAGGATTTTAATGATCTCCTCCTACCCCCTCTGGGCAAGCATGAGCCTATTCCGACCCACATCAGGATAATTAACATCACACTCTTTCTACAATGTCTGTGAGAGCAGAGGGCTCCACTCACCATCCTTCTCCATCCTGCTGTTAATTCTCCCTCTTTGGCTCCCAGGAATAGCACCCAATGTGGAAATACAACCCACGGGCTATTTGTATGCACACAAAGTACCAACCAGTTTATTTGCACATAAATTGGTCCATAAACTTTGCTAACAAGTTGTGTTTTTCAGCCATGAAACACAAAAGCACCCTATTAAAAACCGCCTTAGAGTTTGAATGTTGGGCTTAGCTCAACAAAATTACCAATTTGAATCTCCGGATCTGCAGGGAAATCCGCCCTAAACCCCTGCTCCACACTGTCCATACATGTGTACCTGGATAAGTCACAGTTCTGCTCTGTGGTCCATCTTAGAAGACCAAGGTTTTCTGGGCTGTATCCAGGTGATCGTGTGTAATTGGGAACTTGTAGAAGAAAACATCTCTATATCAAAGAGGGAACACATTGGAGGCAGCCCTGCTATGGAGGATTTGTTCACTTCTAACATTGAAATTCAGAAATATTCCAATGAGTAATAATGCATTTATAAGCATTTGTTAATGAACCAATCATCATGGTTTTATCAATGTAAAGTATGTAAATGGTGGATATATGCTACGTTACCACACCGCAAATGTGTTGTTAGTCATTAATAAACCCATAATAAATCCTCAAATAATCAATGATGGACGTATGAAGTTGACTTATCATGAATGACTGGCATGTGGAATAACATTACACTCAGTTTGTCAAGATCAAAGGAGCCCGCCTGTTGTCTCACTCATACCTTGATCTGGAGTTATCTGCTTCATCCCAGTCCACACCTCCCTTACGTTGTTCTGCTGGAGTCCGGTCTCCAGCTTCCTCAACTCCATGAGCTTCACCCTCAGGTCACCCTTCACCCTCGCTGGACTCTGCTGAGCTCCTCCCTGTCTCCAGACCTGAAAGCTGCCTTCTTCTCATTAAGAAGAGCTTTCAAGTCACTGGTAAATCCATGGCTTGTTATTTGGGAAGCAGTGCAAAGTCTTGGGTGGTATGGTGATTTGTTCACAGAATTTCATATATTCAGATGCAGTTCGTCGTGCAGTATCCTCCCTGTGTGGTGCCTTGTAGAAGTATTTTAAAATCTATGCACAGTCCAGTTGTTTGTTGATGGTCTGTTCATTATAAACTACAAGCTAAATAAATGACCTATGACTGATTGTAAAGTGTTGTCTGATAGATCTCTGTTTCCCTGATGTGCCTTTATTTACCAGGTACCTCAAGTAGAAAACCAGAATCTATTTTTGCTGAATAAAAGCATGTAGAAACTTGACTCAATAGCACAAAGTGACAGAGCAGACAGAGGTTGCGATGACATATGCTGCTTGTCGACGCAAGGAAGAAAACTTTGGCTGAATGACCCATCTCTTCCCAACAAAAGACAGGGCTGGTTTGAGCTTGTGACGAGCGAAGATACACTCCAACAACATCCTTCAGAGCCACACAGACGGAGATGGAGCGATATAGAGTAAATCAACCAACCAACTCGAGCACTACAATTATCATTGACATGCTTAAAGGAGCAAAGTGATAAAACATTTCCATACTAATCAACAACCTTAAGGAAAAGGTAAGGAAATCATCTTTTCTGTTTGCAATCTGGTCCACACAGGTGAGAACCAATACATGGACTGACAGTTGCTGGGTAGATAACAGTGATTTAAAGACAACACACACACACACACACTGTACTCACAGCTTGAAATAATCTCCCAATGAAAAGCATGCAGAAGACATGGGGGCTTTACAAATGGCCGCCACCACAACAGCTGTAATGCGACAGGCACACATTTGTTCCACTAATCACGGAGGGGATTGTCGAAGCCGAATGGAGGCTCAGAGAGTCTTACGCCATGAGGCCGTGCTACTGTGACTCCACAGCAGATGCACACACACACACACACACACACACACACACACACACACACACACACACATACAGTGGACGAGTGTTGTCCATCATCCCTTGCCTTGGCCTTCACACTTTGACAGCTGTCAGTGATTTTGACGTGCCAGATCACAGAATAAAGGGATTAAACTGATCTGGGGAGAAAAGGCACGTTTGCACGTTCCTGCCAGACATTTCCGAGGGTGTTCACATCAAGTAAACAACCGTGGGTTACATAAGAACAGTTGCAGATTAGCTTTGTTTATTAACTTTATTCAAATGTACACTTTACATATAGGGGTTTGTAACTATGCAGATAGTTTGGGGTTGATAGCAGCATGTGTTTAGCAAAGAGTTGCTTATTTACACCTCCAGCCGTTAACATTATTATCCATTAGAAGGTGTGTATCACAAGTATTGGTGCCGGGTGTTGTTAATGGCTAGCTTTAAGATATCAAACAAAACAACCAAGCAAAAGCAGTGTTAAGACTTCGCATGTCAAACAACACCTGCATTCAATACTAGAAAGAAAAAAGAAGACTCACAGCCAGTCACTTCGTCCTTTGCTGTTAAAACTTGGTCTGTGCACCCTTTAGGGTTATTTAAAGGCCACGGCTAAACCACACCAACACACCAAGTAATTCCCAATTACAGTATGACTTTCATTAAATAACCATGAGGTTATTGGTGCCACGTAATAAATACTTAGCAAAAACAAGTTTAAGATATTTTCTACCACAGTTTCCAGTTGGCCGGTTTGGGAGTTGTCTTTGTTTGTTACAACAACTGTATCTCTCCAGTTAATGCAGCATTATGGAGGCCTAACAACATCCGATTCGGCGTACTTCGCCCCGCTCTCACTACTGGTTCAAATAAAAACAAAAGGGCGAAGGGAAAAGGCTGAACTCAAGTCTTCAAAACTATATTCCACCAACTTGTTGGTGATGATGTTGAGATTGTTCAACATGGAGGTCACTTTAAGGAAATTGGGCACTGTGAGTTATCAAGTCATGTTTGCATCTCAACAAACGGGCCGTTTGACGTCGTTATTTCGTTTTCTGGCCGGCAGGAAAAGTCAGAATCTGAATCAGAACCGTAAAAGGTTAACTAGATATGAACTTATGGTAAAAAAACGTTGAACAAAATGCATTAATGTAAAGCAGAACAGATATTGATCTGTAAAGCCAGAAGATATTCATTTTGGATGAGGGGGAAGTGATTTCTTCAAAGTGTGCTTGTGCTTTGACTTCTCTATCCGCACACATTGATAGATTAATGGAGCAGGCAAGGCACAGCCAAACAGATAACAAGGTGCCAACAATCAGGGCTGAGGTGTCTCCCTCTTCCTCAATACCCCCGGATGCCTTTTCATCAGTGATTTCTCGGGAACTCCATTACTATTGCAGACGGGTATCGTGCTTCTGCAGCACAATCAATACTCTTCCATTAAGGTGATGAACGGTCCGTTTTCCCAACCCTCTGCAGTCGAGACAAATCCTCGGGACGCACTGATCCCAATCCGTCAGCCGTGGGCATATGACGGCACCGGAGCCAGGCAACGTGAAGGGGAGTATCGGCCAGCTCCTCCATCCTCGCTGGAGGCCTTCTCCCGTGTGTACATGCTGTCATTTACCCTAACAACAGCTCATCCCTCAAATGAAGAGCGAGGGATGCATTTTATGAGTCAACGCTCTGATCATTGCAGCCTAAATTTGAAATGAGAAGTCTTGCAATGGGGATTGGTAATCGTTGCCCCGTGCTGACGGTTTCATCATAATAGTCTTTGCACTTTGGGGAGGTAAAAGCAAGTTAAGTGAGTTAAGAGAACACATGTCCGTCACAGATTTCTCAGTTAACATCAGCATCGTTGTTTACCAACCCACAAAACAAATGCACAGCGAGTCTTGAGGAAACAGGAATTAGTTTCTGAAATCGACATGTTGCAACAAACGCTGGCACAGGCGCCAGTTTCATTTAATAAAGGCAGACTTGCTACCTCCCTCCAGAAACTATTTTCTTTCAATTTAACAGCTGACATCTACTATCCTTTGGTAATCTTAAGAGAAATGCAGCGTGGCAAAGCAATTACTGGGTGACTGACGGGCTCGCAGCCGAACGTTTAACTAAACCCACAAAGCAAATTATGCATGTTGAAACAAAGTTCATGATTTGCGGTGAAACAGAGAGTGAGTGGGGAACAGTAGTGTTGTCTGCTCAAAAGAACTATTCTGAATAGATGAATGCCCACAACTTTGGTTTTTCCTCATTATAAATGATGAGGTCCCGGCTGGAACACAACACAACAAATAACACAGGAAGGTAAATAACTCTCTTGAGTGTCATTAAAGTAGTGTCCATTTTTTTCAGACAAAGTCATTTGATTAGCCAGTTACTCAAAATATGCCTCATTGCCGTGCTTATCTCACTTTGGATTTGGTACAATTTGGGAGAAGTCTGCAACACGAACCGTCAAGTGGAGGTATGGGAGATGTGGCACCGAGGGTTGTGGCTAACTGTTGTTTTATTTACAGGTGAACGGTTGAGCCGATCAGAGGTCAAATAACACAGCCCAGTTACAGCCAGGCTCAGTGAGGATGTACTCGGGTTGAGCTCAATGTTTGCAAGCTCACAATAAAACATTTGTATAGTGTGGAAAATCCAACTAGAGAGGATACGAGGAGATATATCCCGCTCTCTCTCTCTCAAAAACAACAACAGAAAAAAAAGAAAATTATAGTGAGATTGATTGAATAATACCAGTAGAAATGGAAAATAGCATCAGTATTATACGCTATTATTCATATTGCATGTCACTGTAGACCCTAACAAAACGTACTCCGTGTAAAAACAAATAATTGTTCTCCCCAATGCAGCACTCAGGACTAAAAGCATTAATCAAACGTGTTGTCAATTAATCATCAATCAATCATCAGTCAGCAAAACGTTTCAGCGCCCGACCTTCTTTTTTTTTTTATAGCCTGGCTCCAGTTCAAGCAGAACTTAATGGAAGTACAATACTACTTCTTCTCCTTCCAATAACTCTCCATGATCTGACAAAACCTTTGTGCTCTGACACATAGTAATTTGTCCAAAGCACTAATTACCACTTTGCATTTAGAAAGACCACACGGAACATTGTAAAACCAATTCATCAATCTCAGGCTAATGTCAAATCATTTTAATAACAATTAAAGGCGCTCTCTCCAACCCTAATAATGGAAGCATAATGCCGTGGCGTCACACAGGAGTCACGTCGTGTATCACAGGCGGCAGCAGCGGCAGCCGGCTCGCTGGGAGGCCTGAGCGCCTGCGCTGGCAACGAGAAATGGGTTCACAACTGGAGTCACATCTCAGACGAAATGCAACAACGGTCCCCCAAGCGGGGAAAATTGCTTCCTCTCGGGTAAAAGAAAAGAAATGTCTTTCAACCACCCCGAAGCCCCGGGGCTGGACCACTGCACCGCCGTGTTGCTCTGTGGACGCCGAGGGCCGCATACAATCGACCTCGCTCTGACATCATTTTGGATCAGGACTCATAATTCCACTCCTCTATTCTAAAGTGGTGCTTCTCTGAGTCTGGTTGGTGCACTTATTCCCCAAACAGCTTATGTGATTATGTCACAGGGCGGAGAGAAAACAACAGCAAGCCAGCCACAACCAGTGTGGTGTTGACACTTAACGAGCCACTGACATATCGCCGGGTTCATTACCGAAGCTTAATCTTGTAACCTGCCGGCCCGGTGATGGATGTTATGGCCCATTAATAACGTGGCTTGGCTGAGTATAAATACTAGTGCTGCCCGGTTCAAATTCCACCTGATGGAGGAGCACACTGTCAATACACAACCAATTCAATTCCACATGCTTCAATGTAAGACAATGTCACCAAGTGAGTGTCAAGTAAAATGAGAAGAGAGATATCTTTAATTCTAAAAAGTGATTAATTGGCTATTACAACTAAACCAAGTGTTTTCCCACATACTGTGTACAGTAGGTCACATCCATCACATCCTCCTGCATCCAGGGCTTTATGCATAGCTTTGTTGAATGTCATCTGGTGGATTCTTTTCCCTTAACAGTCATTTCTAAAAACAATTAGAATGTAGCTCTTTGTCCTGTGAGGACAGAGTGTGATGGTGAATCTCAAAGACAAAAGTGATGAAACGAGTTTACATTCACAGCCATGCTGCCCTCTTCTGACTCCACGTGGTAATGCGATCACCCCATTGGTGATTCCACTGATTTCATCAGTTGCCAGGACAACGCAGCCATGTCCAATTATTATTTTGACTTTTTATGTTTGTTTAGCGGCTTGCTTGAATAGTCAAATAAGTCTGATGTACCGACACAAAAAAGTTAACTAAATTAACTAATTAACTAAATGATCTCTCTATACCTTGTTAAATTTCAATGGATTTCTGGTTATGCAATGCAGTGCTGCGCCATGAAGGAGTTCTTTGTTGGGATCATCTTGTTGTATTATTATTGTTGTTGTTGTTGTAAACTCTTTCCACAGAAGCCTTATTTGTTCGATGTACAGTAGGTAACCAAGGCCACATAGTTTTGATCACGTGATCTAAATGCTGTTTCAGCAACACCCTACGGATTGAATTACCTCCCGAGCGCCACCTAGTGGGAAAGATGTACAGCATAGTTACAGGCTGTGCAGTTCACTGCCTCGCACGTGTAATGTCAGACTGTGCTGATGAGCTTTGTGTTGGATTCAGGTGCAACGGGGTTTTTTGTTGCTATTTTTTTTCCACCGTGGAAGATATGCTGTATTTTGCGTCTACAATATATATTTAAAGAAAGGGCCGTGGGTAACACCCCTAGTGGTTCACAAGCTGCAAAAAACAAACAAAAAAAAATCTGTATTGTTGTTCTGCTGACTTTATTTTCCAAGAGACTCTTAGGTGTGGGGAGTGCAGCACGTATGTGTGATGAAAGTAATTTCTCTTATCTGCTTAGTCTTGGTGTGACAATAGCTGAAGTAGTAAAGAAAACATTGAAAATGTACTGCAACTAGTCATACCTAAGCAGGTATGGGCTGTGGACTGAAATGAGAAGCGCTCCATTTCTGTAGTAACTTTTAATTTCTTCTACTTCGGTGAAAGACAACAGTGTTTTTTTTGTGAAAGAAAATACATATTCAAACTTTAAGGTGGCGAAAACCCAAAAGGTCTGCAATAACTGGTAGATTTATTACTTTATATTTGTAAATGTTGTATGAAAGCTTTTCTTTTCATGTATATACAAACACTAACATTTCCTTATTGTGCAATATGAATATTTGAAACACTTAGTGCTCACTAAGTGTTTTTTAAATAGCAACTCCCACGACGTATCAAAATGTATTACAAGCATCTTGAAAGGAATCAAGAGATTAAAAAAAACACTATGACATGACACAAGAAGACTGCAGCGCAGAGATCTTTAAAATAGATTTTATTTACCATTTTGTAATTCAACAGTTTACGATATACAGCCGACAGGACTAAGACATTTCAATGGATTTTGGCCCTAAGGGTTGAAGAACAAGAAGAACAGACAGGGTTAGATAGATAGACAGATAGATATGATAGAGGATACCACAAGAACTGTGTTCTCTTTTTCTCACTTGTGCTTTTCCTCTCCTCCCATGAAACTATTTAAATTGGCATAGCAACAACACAGCATTTTTACCACTGACTCCTAGACAGTTTATCTCAGCTAGTCCGCTGAAAATTAGACTAAAATAACCAGCCGTCCTTTTTTTCTTTTTCCCAAAATGGAAGTGTGAATTATTACTCTAATGATAATGTTTTTTTCCTCCCCCTATTGCTTCTACAAAAAAAAAGGTTCCCTAAAGTGCTGAAACAGAGTGTGCTTATATGAGCAGTAGTAAGAAATTCAAGAGGTAATGTTCTGTAATTCACAGAGAACTACAGACACAAGGTAAAAATCACAGTTTTGTTTTTGAGTTCAGTAGAATTTGAGTAGAAAAAAACGGTTCACGTTCTTCCACATCAGTGGCTTCCTGCACAGTGTAAGATGACGGTAGGCAATAACATCTGAAGACTCAAAATATTCTCACTCACTTATTTTTGAAGGTTTCTTGGAGGACTAAACGGTCTTTGTCTGTTGGTAGCCAGATAACTGAAGGTTCACTTGACTAAAAATAGAAATCAATCGAAATATGAAGGGAACTGGACCCCGATCTGATACATTTATGTCAGAATTGCCTAAAATGTCCACATGAAACAATATCATATTGTGATAATGCATTAGAGCTGCACATGAATGAAAATGGGTGTTAATGGGTCCTGGTGCTAATTCGGTCATTTTGGTGTTTTGATTTTTGCTACTTTAACACTTTGTAACAACTAGACTACTAGAAAAAAACATTTGGGTTAAGGGCCACAGGATATTAATGGTGAACAGTGTTCTACCACCGTTGGCACTGCACATTGTAAGATATAAACTTCTGAATAGCGTTAAAGGGCCAGCGTGTACCGTTTGGGGGCATTTAGAGGTCACGTTGCACAGCGCGCCGAGCATATTAATACTATAAACCATTTCTGCATGTCTCGCCCCGTGGTTGTTTGTCTCCACGTCAGCCCTGTGATTGACAACGTGTACCCCGTCTGTCCCCCGAGGTTTGGTGGGATTGACTTCAGCACCCCCCCCCCTCCCCCCCACACTACCCTTAAGGATAAGTGGCATAGGAGATGATTGAATGATTGACTGACCATTTCTGCCAGTTGATACCTCTAAATGCTACACACTGGTCCTTTAAGTCCATGTCATACTGTTTTTAAAAAGCTTGGACTGTAGCTGAAGCCACCAAGCATTCATTTTGTATTTCAAGTTTTGATTCAAAGTTTTTGTTCTTAATGAGCTGGCTTTATCTTTAATTTCAACAGTAAACCAAAAGTAATGTGATTTAACATTATATGAACAATATTAAAGAAGATACAATGTATAGTTTTCCTTCTCTTTTAGTAAAAAATGTTTTTTTTCCTTTCTTAAAAGATAAAATCATTAGCAGAATAGGACTTGTCTAGTTCCGATTAGGTTAGAGGTACACTGACATTAATACTGACACTACACCTGCTCTTCATGCAGGTTCAGCAGTAAGAGCTAATCCACTACACACTGAGTACACGATACACGCACTGTCGTCTACAATACACTACGAGAAAAATGACAAAATCAAAAAAATAAATTGAAATAATGCCCCACCCCTCCCGACCCAACAAAAAAGACACTTAACCCCGACCTTGAGATAAAAGCAAAGATGAACAAGCACATACACACAGTGCGATTATATATTCTTTACATTACTGTACAGAGTTGTGGGGCCAGCAGAGATGGCGAAGGGTCGGGATGAGGCGAGAGAAAGCATAGTGACGCGGTGGCTTCACTTACTACAGCATGAACACACAAGACAACCGCACAAAGGAACTGGTCAGAGCTACAAGCCCTCCCAATGTGCACCCAGAAAAACAACTCCATATTCACCCTTCTTTCCCGGGAAAAGTAAGAATTCGACTCGAAGGAAGCAAGGTGATGATGTGTAGTTTCCAAGAGCACCTGGTTTCTTAATTTGATTGAAGAAAACACTATTACAAAATACAATGCGTGGGGAGAATATTTCCAAAACCAGGAAGTCACAATAGATCGAAAGCAAAGCCACAACTCACTAACATTTAGACACATGACACATGTGAGTTCCTATGACCTACCTGTAGAAAATCAATATCAGTAAAAATCAGTAATCAGGATAATGTTGCGCGGCCGTCCTACTGCAAAAGGGGGAAGAGTCGATCAACGAAACCGGGATTTCTGACAGTCCAACAGCAAATTAAGTTAAATGCGTGTTGGGAAAATGTTTGATGCTAATTTGAAGTGCCTCATCTCCCCATTCAATCAGATTATATTTCTTTAGATGGAGTAGTCAGTAGATTAAAAACAAGCCCAAAGAGTTTCTAATTGATACAAACGAATAGATGGGTTAACCATGTACGGCTAAAGAAGGTCTTCTTCTAAATTGATTCCTTGTTGGCAGCATCCACAGCGCTCGTATAGGAAGTCATCGTGATGTGATAACGGATCTTGGTGCTCTTGAAGAACTCTCTCCCTATAAAGCACTAATCTAACGGATGTCGCTCATCAATAGGATCTCTGAGGAAGGGAGCTGTCATTTCTTTCCGTGGGAGTGGCAGGCTTATCCGGCTCACTTAAATTAGCCTGCGACACAGCAGATTCAAGTTTTTGGATGTGTTGCTATGGTGATTTAGCCAAACTAGCTTTGTGGACCAAAAAAAAACCCTGACCTATGTAATCTTATGAAAATGATCCGGTTAAACTAGTCGGAGCCTGGGGTCTAATTCAATAATTATGAAAATCTATGTAAAAACCGATAAGCATGAAGTCATATGAAATCCTTATAAGGAGAATCCACCATTTGGAAATGCTTATTTTGCTTCCTGAGAGTTAGATAATAGGATTGATTTACTCGTATGTATGGTGAATATGAGGCTGTAGCCAGCGGCTGCTTAGCGGTGCATAAAGACTGGGAACACAGGGAAACCGTGTGGCTCAAATCATCCTAGCAACTCTAAGAGCTCAATAATTAATACATTTATTTTATTTTATTTGATGTTCGGCGAGATCGTAAAGACAACAATTTGCAAAAAAAATCTTGAAAAAATTCTCAAAAAACAAGATAAAAATGTGTTCATTAGTGAAGGCATGTATTGTTATAAGACGGCGTAGCTGTTCCCCATCTCCAGTCTTTATGCTAAGCTATCCAGCTTTCGTCCCCTGCACATACATGCCAGTGCTTTCAATCTTGTCAGCTAACTCTTTACGCAAAAAGGAACACAAACTAATACAGCCTGGTATTTTTTGAGAATATGTTCCATGGTCCCACTGGTATCACTATAGGTCTGCGAGCGTCTTGGATATCGTCCACGACTTCCCAGCTCACGAAGATAAACCACGAGGCGAAGAAACCTTACAGACGGACGGATAGACAGCTGCCTGTATTTGTTCAGTATTCAGACCGCCACACGCGTCTGTGGCCTCACCACTACAAAGTTCTCCTGGAAGGCCTCTAGTCGGACACTTCTTTAAGGATAACCCAACCAAAAGACGGGCCCTTCTCACTCACACCCGACAACAACAAATCAAGTCATGGATGAGGAATGGTAAACATGGTTAGGTGAGATTCTGTAGTTTTCTTGTAATTCTTTTTGTACAAAATAAACACATGTTGTCTTATAATTATTTACTAAGTTACTTTACAATAATAAGAGGTAAAAAGGAGAACTCTACTGAGAACCATACTATACAGCTACATTTAAATCTACACAACTCTGCTGCACTTCTCTGCCTCCTCACAGCACAGCACGCCTCAGAGCTTCAAAGTAAATACCTGCAAGCACATTTAAGCTTCCACCACCGTACCAGGCGTGATATACAGCATACATACGTTACCAAAAACATGTGCAGGACTCGGGTAACTTGGGTGTTTTTGGTAAACGTGTCAATGGGGCAGAGTGATAGAACCCACAGGGAGACACAGACTACGACACGCCCACCATACTGCCTCTGGCTACGTCCCCTAGCCCGGATACTCCTCCACGGACCTCATCCTAAGATGCATTTTACTCAGGAAGAATGCCTGGAAGACTTAAGGAGAGATGGCACTTTGACAGACAGAGCTACACCCCCCTGTTTTGTGTGCACGTGTGTGTGTGTGTGTTCTGTCGACAGCGGGGGAAGAGTTAGGCAGTCTAAGGTCCCCATGAACTTAAAAGGTCCCTACAAGGTTTCCACAGCGAAGGAAACACAAGTTTAACTTGGACCCTGAGAAATGGGCGTTGGGATCTATTCTGTCTTAAAACCCGGAAGAAATGCTTGCATGTCAATGCAATGTGTGTGTGTGCAGCGGCAGAGACTACAGCACCGATCCAAGTTAACTGATATTTCTCTGCTGAATCATCAGCTTTAATTGGAAAAAATTCACGAATGGAGGACGTTCCCCACGAAAAATTGTCAGCCGCCCTCTCAGGTGTTAAACGTGTGTGCTCTGTCAAACTAAAAACTAAAAAAAAGAAGGAAGCAGCATAAAACAAACAACAGGTTTAGTATTAATCTGAGATCACCTACGGTTGAGGTCACTGTGTGCCGTAATATGTACCATAGTGTGATGAGTGTGACCGCCTCCTATCAAGCGGTTGAAGGCCGGGTCGCCCCAGTTCACCCAGTTTCCTCTTTGTCACTGCACCACACCGTATATCGCGTCGCAAGTCTCCAGCTGCCAATCACGGCTGTGATCCCACACAGACCCAGGTACCAGAAAATAGGAGAACAGTGTGCGTCTCTATGGTGCTGCATGCAGCTTCACAATCTACGGTACCTCTAACTGCACATGAAGATGACATATACAAGTTTAAAAAAAAAAAAAAAGGAAAGGAAAAAAAACTGCATTAAATTATGTGTAACAAATAAACAAACCATGCACACACTAATATACACATACATATTTTGGATGAAGACCCAATTTTTTTTTTTTCCTTTCGCTTTTTTTCTTCTTTGTTTATCTAGAGACAACACACAGATTGATGGATAGATAGACGAGATTAGGATATAAGCCCTTACAATATGTAAAGGTCTCCAGCAAATGGGATCTCCCCCACAGAGGACTGTGGGAAAGTGGGTTGCAGGATGGGGGAGAAGGGAAGAAGAGAGGGAAGAGTTGGTGGAGAACCGAAGGGGGGTGGGATGGGGGTGGTGCCCGGCAGCGCTGACGGAGCACCGTGCCGCCTATGCGCTGGGATTGGGGTTGTTTTGTGTGTTGGTGGAGCCATTGCTTCCCTGGATGGTGAGGCTGATCTCATCCCTCCTCTCCTTGTCCTCCTCGTCCTCCTTCAGCTCCTCCTTCAGCTCTCCCTTCTGCTCCTCATTCAGCTCCTGCTTCTCCCTGAGGGGACGAGATTCCACCGTGTCTTCGGAGGCCAAGGAGGCGTAGCGGCCTATCCGGTGCTCCTGCAGGGCGGGGCCCCAGGATGGATGTGGCCGGCAAGCGAACTTCAACCGCTGAGCGAGAAAGGCAAAGAGGGACACATTAGAAAGACAAAGAGGGACACAATAGAAAGACAAAGAGGGACACATTAGAAAGACAAAGAGGGACACATTAGAAAGACAAAGAGGGACACATGGCTGAGAGCAGCTTTCATTTCAGGGCGGGACTTTATGGGCCAGTTATTTAAACAAAGCAACGCGTGACCAGGTGTGAATCGAGTGCTGCTGCTTTCAGGGCTAAGCCTCGTTCAACGCCAGGACACGCACAAGCAAGAGCCCCTTGCTCGCTTTTTCTCCCCTTCTTCTGTGCGACAACCAATTTTTGTACACCTCACGCAGCCTATAAGGCTGTGATTGGTCTGCTAACTACATCCTTTCCAGAGTCTCACTTTTCTGGTTTCATAGATTAATTCCACCATTATTAAAATGAAGATTTTTTTACGAGAGAATGAATCATTTTTTGTCGGAAGAAATCCGTAAATATGACCACTGATTTTAAAAAATGTTGTCAATAGAAATATCTATCTAACCTATTCTTTTGAATGGTGTTTGAATGCAAACAACTACTATACAGAATGAATACAACTTTAAGTAAAAGGTTCTCCAGATGTGTGTTGTTACCTCTCTGAAGGTGGCCCCTGGGGACCTTGAGATCTTGTAGAGGGCATAGACGGGTATGCAGATCACAGAGGACATGGCCATGCAGAAGCCAATAGCCAGAGACCACCCGGGGTACACGTAGTTATTGTAGGTGATGGGCTTGTACTGGATCACTGTGAAGATCAGGATGAACTACACGCAGAGAAAAGAGGTCGGGAGTGAGCGTGATTATACAGAGCATGCTGATGGAAAAAATAAAAGATGATAAAAGTGTGTATTTTAATCTGTTACTAACATCCAAAATATAGAAAGAGGGTCTTAATAAGCTATCATCATGTTACACAACAGGTAGGTACCGGTCGTATGGCAAGCGGTACCGTCATTGACTCAGTACAAGTCAGATTCTTGTGGACAGCAGCTGGTTGTTTTTATCTCAAATATGCAGATAATTCGGATTATAAAGCACAACATTTACCAAGAGCAGTGAGCTGAGTCACAGTTCTGGTAGAAGCACTAAGGCGTTAATCTGAGCAGTCAAATGAATGAGGAAACAAAAAGGGCTCAAATCTGAGTAGTAATCCACAACAATGAATTTCTTGGTTGGCCCAGCAGCTTAGTGGGCTAATGCGCCTGCTTGGGAAATACCACTCTGATATCAGCTGCACAGGCCCATCTCCCAGTCTGAAAGCTTTGCTTTTAGAAGTTTATACTGGAAACAAAGCCAACAGTGGCCGAACAGATTAGTGTCCATGGCGGCTCAAATGTAGGTCAGGTCCCACACAGTGCAACAGCAACGCGGAAAAAAAGACTTCCCAACCGCTCGCTCAACGCCGTTGGGATCGCTAAGGTGCCGTGTGGTTCCATCAGATGTACACATTGAGAACTTGTGTAAGGAGCAGGCGTGTTGGTATGGGTGCATGTTCACTTACAGAGATGATGAGGGGCGAGATGAATCTCCAGCAGACTTTGAAGAAGAGAGGAGGAGGGAAGCCCAGCATCATCTCCACGTCTTTGAAGTATTTTTTGTGGCCTGTCACGAGAAAAGAGTTATTCATGAAATTCGAAAACAGCTGAAGAATTTATTTTTCTACAATATTATTGCTTATCACATCTTTGAATAGTAAAAGTACTGATTCGTAATTCACTCCCCCCCCCCCCCCCCCCCAATGCACCCGTCATTGATTTCACAGCAAAGCCTGAAATCTTTTGAAAATGCATGACCCATGTCCTAAATGAGATGAGAGCATCATCTTACCATAAACATACATGACGCAGATGCACATGATGCAGGAGATGACGACCAGAGAGAAACTAGCAGCGTAGTTGTCCATCAGCAGTAGCCAATAGATTCCCGCCTGCGCTCAGATGACAAAACAAAGTCACCTCCATGACAGAAGACGAGTTGCTTACAAAGACGCGCTCTGCTTGTGGGCGGGACTTACCCGTGTTGTTAGCGGCACTCCCAGTAAGAATCCAACTATGGCCACCGAAAGCGTGACAATGGTCTTGTTCCGGATGATCCAGTCGGTTCCGATCTCGTCGACCACGGCCGTCACCAGGGTCTCCAGCAGACAGAACTACCGCAACAGGGAGGAGGTTTATGGGTTCAATAGGCTGCTCAATCTCCTTCCTAAATCAATTATATCTACTGGCTAATATATATATACTGTATATACTGTATATATATATATATCATAATAATAGTCTACAGGCCAGCTGAAGTGGTGCTTTTGTGCTAATGTGAGCATGCTACCAATTAAAAACATATTCACATTCACACACAAAGCACAGCCTAGGCTGATGTTCTTTGTTTTGCAGTTTTTTTGCACACCGAGTCCTCTCAGTCTGAAAGTTAAAGTATTTTTGATTCATCCCAGTTGAGAGCAATTTGCTGCTTGCAAAAAGGTTACGGAGGATTGCAATGTTCCCTGCGTCTTCGAGGCTCCAAATCAGTGCTCTCGGGCTTCCTTTTCTCTCCTCCTCTTCCTCAGGGAAGGGCCACATATGTGCAAATACGTTATTACTGCCACAATGAAAGGGAATTGCGTTAACACAGAGTGAATTGTAATCCCCTACTCTACTAGTTACTGTGGAAAGTAGCACTTTTATCCGAAACACACAGTACTGGTCAAAAGTATGGGCGGACATGTACAGTTTTCCGGCCTCACCTGTGTCCCCAGTCCCAGGAGGATGAGCATGAAGAAGAAGAGCAGTGACCAGAGCGGTGAGATGGGCAGCAGAGTGAGGGCTTCTGGGTAGGCGACGAAGGCCAAGCCAGGCCCGTGGTCGGCCACATCCGACACAGGGACGTTTAGGTTGTGTGCCATGAAGCCCAGAATGGAGAATATGACAAAGCCGGCATACACACTGGTTGCACAGTTGGTTATGCTGATTATGATGCTGTCTCTGTACAAAGAGAAGAGAAGGAGCAACATGTTGGCCATTGAGTCAAATCCCAGTTATTTATAGGATAAGAGGAAACAGGATAAGAGGAAACACCCAGTGATGCTTTTCCATAGGTCACGCCACATGTCCTAATTAGCTATGAGTGACTCAACGCATCCTATAAAGGCGACTTCTGACTACATCTTTAGTCACCACACTCATTGAAGAGTTAACTTTCATCTGTTAATTACTAAATTAAAAGGAGGTTGAAAGAAAGGCCAAATGTTTTTTCAACAGCGAAGAAGCTTATGTGCGACGTGGAGGACTTAATGAGCAGCAGGGAATGAGAGGAGAAGCCAGAGGAGAAAATGAATCCCCATCGTTCATTTAGGGGGGGGGGGGTCAGTTATAGGTTTGCAGTTACACTTAAATAGACTGCCAAAAAGCAACTAGCACATGACTGGTTGTGTTATACAGGGAAGGAGGGGCGCTAAGAAGGAAACCGCTGTCCCGGGCGTGTGGGGGCTCATCTTTAAGATTAAGTTTTGACTTTTTACATTCAATGTATAGATCCAGAGCAAAGTATCACTACACCCCTAGCGCTGACGTGGTTGTGTTTCAGGAGCTGATAGGAATCATTACAATGTTCTGAAACACCTGACCAACCCCCCAATCCCCTTATCAATCATGTTTCTTTCCATGTTTACTAAAGCCCTTTAAACCACACATGATGACTACTAATAACTTCAATATTTCAGGCATACGGTAATAATACAAATAAGAAGGTGTCGCTCCTCGAGACGATTTGGACTGCGATGAAGACGAGGCAGAGGCCAACCAACAATGCTAAAGGGTGCCATTCGGCAGGTTCTGGTCCATTTCTTGTCTTTGGCTGCATGCTGCACTTCAATTAGCCCGAATCAGACTTGGCTCCGTTTCCTCACATTCCCCATTCACCGACGGTGCCTCCGATGCCTCCAACTCCCTGCACTTCCACTCGTGCACCGCTTGGTGGGGGTGTTGCAGGAGTGCAGAGGGTGCGTCCACAGGCACGGGCCTGCAGAACGCAAGCTGATTAGAGCGCCACGCAGCTGTGTGCACAGATAGCACAACCTCGAGCTGCTGACAGAAGGACAAATTATATCTTCAGCCGCTCCCCTGGCCCAGCCCAGCGCCACTCTCTCTGTCAGCATGTGTGGACAAGCTCAGGAGAATAAATGACATCTTTTCCTCTTATTATTGCCTCCACTGTCTCGTTTCCTCCCCCCTTTTAAACCATCTCCTCACCCCGTTTCTCGATCCCTTTGCATTCAAGCGGAATGAATCCAGTTCCTGTTCTCACCTTCTTGATTTAGCCCTGAAACCTACTGAAACCTTCTGAAACCTTGTGGTTAATTCTCAACTTTCTAGCTGCTCCTCTTCTTCGACTCCTCGTGCTTGCCTGATTAGTGCAAATATTGAGACGCTGGTCTGGGTTGCTCAAACATCGTCTTTGTTTCTGGAAAAGTTGACCATTTAAAAAGGTAAAGGACTGTACAGCAACGTAGAGACAAAGCAATCTCTCATCAGCCGGGCCTGCAACAGACAAATCCTCCTCCTGCCTTTAAGTGTGCATTTGTTCTAGATAATTGTGCAACTATTTGCACAATTCGACCTAATACACATTAGAAAACAGCGCCTGGATTACTTTCATTGATCTTTACCTTATTTTTGAGAGTTGGACATATGAGCTTAATAAGCTTAAAATATGAGTTTGAGCTTAAGTCTCTCTTAAGCTTTAAAAAAAAATCTGCCCACGAACGCCAAATTAACGCTACTCTTGATTTACTTGAATGAGAGATCTGTATGTGGCTGTATAGGGCTGTAATCAATTTCTGTTTTTTTACATTTTAATCTTTTCGGACAGCATTTGAATATTGATGAAGGCTCTGAATGTACTGAATGAAGCTTGGTACAGCCATCGGGTTATTAACTGGATAGTTTCTTAGTTAGGAAAAATAACTTGGAGGAGTTTCCATAAGTTGCTTGGCAACCTCTTAGTGAAATCAAGATTCCAAGAGGCCAGAAATCGCACATAACCTCACATAAAACCACAACATATCATTTGTTGCGTGAAAAGTGACATCGATCTTCTCATCAAAGTCTCAGCATGAAGTGTTTCTTCCCAAAACACTGAACGATTCCTTCAAGGTGGAGCAAACGTTGTTCTCGTTCATCTGGAGTCTGGAAAACCCACCTGAAGCAGTTGTTGTGGAACTTGTTGTAGGAGGCCATGGTAATGAGACCCCCCCACGCACAGCCCAGCGAGTAGAAGATCTGTGACGCCGCATCTCCCCACACCTACAAAGGCCGGAGGCCAACAACCAGTCAGAAGTATAATAAAGAATCCCCAGCCCGACAGCCGCGTGTGTGTTTGAGCAGATACCTTTGCATCGAGGACCTTATGCCACTGTGGAGTCAGGTAGTACTTGATGCCGTTGACGGCTCCTTCAAGGGTGATGCCGCGGATGAACAGGATGGTCAGAACGAGATAGGGGAATGTGGCCGTGAAGTACACCACCTGCGTGCAGACACACACACACACACACACAAGATGGTCACACCATGTAGCGAAATCAATTAAAATGAGTAACCTTCCTTGGCAAAATGTTAAGTGATAAAACAGTCAAATAGACTTACTATGGGAGTACTATGTCTGTTTTCAAATGTGGCCAAGCCTTAATGTCTATGAATGAGTATTATTAGTGAGTGTGTGTGAGAGTGAGAGACTGACCTTTCCAGAGGATTTGACGCCCCTAATGAGACAGAGGAAGACGACAAACCAGGACACAGCCAGGCAGCCCAGGATAGGGAGACGGACCTCTCCAAAGTTCCCAATGTCATCGGAGATGTTCAACACGTAGTGTCTGAGAAAGAGGGAACATCACATGTTTGATTATTTGATATTTACAGGTTTTTGAACTCTGAACAGTCTTGGGAGATCGCTTTTCTTTTTAAGGAAATATTTTCACAGCAAACAAAAAAATCCAAATAAGCCCTTAATGACAAAGTGAAGAAAACACAAAGGCACCAATTAGAGGTTTGACGCTGCTGCTGGACCTCTTTCACCCCCCCTAAAGTGTTTGTGAACACTTTAGCCTAAAAAGGTAAATTCACTTATTGACCCCGAAGTGGTGCTGTAAGGATAAAGTTACATTTTTACCATTATCTGGTGAATGGCTTGGGGTCAGAATTCTTGTGGCATTTAAGTCGGAGTTCAATTGCACCTTTGCTTCAATGCTCTTCTGATAAAATGGTAATGGTAAAAATGTCATATCTTGCGACCTTTTCTATATTCCTCTGCTATTCAATGATTTTTTAAAAAGTCTTAAGTTTGGATGGACGAGTTCAGGTGCTCATTCTCGATGAGCGAGGACCTTGATATTTGACTTTGACATTAACAAAAATTATGTTTTGGTTACCCAAATCAAAGTAAACTCCCAAAATACCACTTACAGTGATACAAGCCTTGACAATATAGCTATTATTATTATAATCTTTGATCGAGTGACGTGACAAGTATTTGCTGCTAGCGTTTATTACGCAAGCATTTTATTATTGTATGGTGTATGGTGAGAAGAATAGACTAAGCGTGACATAATTTGCTAATATAAAGTGAACTTTAATCTTTGGCCATTTAGTGTCATTTAGAAAAACTAAAAAAGAGCCGGCGGAAAACAAAATTTTGTTTGGCCCTGGCTTTGAAACATACTTTGCTTATCCCTCTCATATCTTCTTCTTCATGGATCACGCAAGGCATGAATGGCAGAAGAACCGGTGCTTTGAGAAATGACAACAGGAGGCACAGTCACGCCATGTCGGGGAAGACCGGCTCCTCAGCATTCAGTAGACATGCTCAAAAACTAACAAGTGAAACAAACCACCTGTACGAGCTGAAATCCAGAGCCACTACACCTGATGAAACCAAACGTATCCTTGCAGTTTAAAACGTACTTCCAGTACTCCTCGCTGGGGCTGGTCCTCTTGGTGCGGTTGACCACCTCGGACACCCCGGCCACCAGGCTGGTGGTGGCGTTAGCCAGGCTGCCGTTGAACCGGTAGCTGCCGCCGCCCAGGACCCCGCTGCAGTCCGGTGTGTTCCAGGGGTTGTTGCAGTACGTCCACGGCAGCAAGTTAGTCATGGACATGAAGAAGTAGTAGAAGGCAATGCAGATGACCACGTTGTAGTAGATGCCGATGTACGTGGACACCACCATCATGCCATAGCCCACGCCTGGAGGGACAAGAGGACAGCATGGGAGAGCATCAGGCCTCTACATGCTAAGCTAAGCTAAGTTCGACTGGCTCTTTTAGTATGTTACACTTTACAACGAATGCACACCGTACTGTTGCTAACACATCTATTAATTTATTTATTATCACTATTTTTGGGTCGTGGCTGCATCGGGTTAAAAGTTTGCATACAATTAAGTTAAGCATTGCCTCACACTTAACCTTTAACCAAGAACAACCCTCACGAAATGCAAAGATTGGAATCTTCTTCCGTTTTAAATTAGTGATGAAGAAAACCATGGCGGCGCACCCAAACCTCACTCATCCTAAACAAGGCCATCAAAACAAAAACCTGCATAACACATTCCACGATGTCATCCGGGAAAAAGAAATGCACAGCCTTCATCCCCATGTGTAATCCGTCTGCAAACACACCGGCACCAACCTTTAAACATGGGGCTGATCTTCCACACTCCGAGACAGCCCAGGCTGGCAAACTGGCCAAAGGACAGCTCGAGGAAGAAGAGAGGAATGCCGCAGAACACCAGCATGATGAAGTACGGCAACATGAAGGCACCTGGGTGGAGAGGGGGGCAGTAAGACAGGCACTCAGTCCCGGTCCCTGTTCTGGGAGGACTGGACGTTGCGTTTGAGTTGCAGTAAAACACAGAGTGTGGGCAGAAGACATTCTAAGCTTACCAGTTTATGTATATGTAATTATAGCAGTGGACGAGAGGACTCTGCTCTTTTTCCAGACAAAAGCATAGAAGCCAGGCAGTAAAATAATCAGACAATGATCACTGTGTAGTTGTTAGAATGGTGTGAAAAAATTGTTGAGTAACATGGTCCACAGACAAAAGAAAAATACAGTTTATCTCAACAATTTCTGGAACCTAAAGAATGTAGGCTGTAACTGGCTGGGATTGAAACAAGTGTAGGCATGACAAAAGCCCCATCAAAAAATCATTTGTGCTATTAGAAACGTCCGAAGTATAAAGTAATCAAGAGATGTACACACAACAAATAAATGCACAGTAATGTTAATTACTACAAAAACTGTATCTTGTGATATGAAGAAAAGAAAAAAAACAAAAAGAAAAAGTAAACGCAGCGCTCATCTGCCCAGCCACCTCCCCTGGGTGAGCCGAGATGTCACTGCATGAGCAGCTGAGGGCGTTCAGCGGTGCAGCGACTCTGCAGACATCTATGGGGATGACTATAGTGTGTGTGTGTGTGTGTTTTCCTATGAGCGTCCATACTTGAAACAGGTCAGTGCGACCCGTTAGTTCTGTACATTACCAGAACCTCGTGGTTCTGTGGCCGGATGAAGCTTGTGGCTCCGCCCCGTTTGTGGCCGTGTGCGAGCTTGTGCACAAACTAAATATCCTGCCTCCTTGTACGGGAGCACAAATCTTCCACGTGCATAACACAGATATCTGCAGCATAAAATATTGGACTCACTGAGTTGCTGGCTTTGGTCAAACTCTGACTTTTGCTCTACTTTGGCCCTTTGCTCAGACATTTTGTAGAACAGATTTGAGTGCAGCCAATGCAGCGTTTTGAGGGTTGCCTTTGAGTGGAGGGCAGAGGGACTGTGTGCTGCAGTGTAGCTTGCTCTCATCGTGTTCCTGTGCTGCAGCGCAAAAGCAGCACGTCAGCGGAGGAAGCAGCTGGAGCCGCTCTGTGCACTCAGACGCATTCCCAGTGTTCACACCCCAATTAACAATCTTTTCGTTACGCACAACTAGGCTGGAGGTTTGTCAGGGGTCTCTGGATGGAAGTTGGGCCCTAAAACGTAATAAAGGTGCATAGCAGATTCAATCTGCTAAGCTTTTATATTTTACTTTTTTTAAATACGGTGGATCCTTATGCACAGCATATGTTTCCTAGCAATCATTTCTTTACCAGCCGAGACATTCCCTGATGTTTAACAGAATGCCAGTACTTAATAAAACATTAGTTTGGAATCAAAAACATTACACAAAAACCGACTAGAGGATTTACAAATAGCTGGTGCCACGCAGTAGCTGCTCTCCATTTGCTATTTTGCTGGCTTGTTTACTGAATCAACCACAACATAACTCCTGATTCTATGGGCACCAATTAAAAAATTGTAGTGCGTACAGTAGTGTTTTGTGAAAACATTAACACTTGTATTGCCCTCTCACAGGACAACAATGTTATAGCCACCACTAGTAACTCAGACCAACAGAGCGGGGCTCTGGGTGGAAGTGCGTACCTCCTCCGTTCCTGTAGCAGAGGTAGGGGAACCTCCAGACATTGCCCAGGCCCACGGCATAGCCCACGCTGGTGAGGACAAACTCGATCTGGTTGCCCCAGTTCCCTCTCCGGGAGTTCTCATCCTTCTTCACCGGCTCCCCCGGAACGGCTCCATTCTACAGCAGACAGGGAGCAAAGAGAGAGAGAGGGTGAACTCGGGGGCGGGGGAAGAAAAGTGTTTCTGAGGCGATGTGTCCAGCGATAAAAACCCATTTTTTACCGAATAACAAGAGGATGCTGAGACGAAGAGGAGCCATGGTGACGAGTGCGTTCATAGTTTCATCTGTATCACTCGACGGGGGTGAACCGTTAACACATTCACATGCCAGGTAAAAATGACTCATGTGCCGCACTCCTATTTATTGACTAGTCTCCGTAACATACCACCTCCTCTAACCCAAAAGTCGGCCATAAGGTGGGCGCGCTGGAGCAGACGGGATGCAAAGTGAAATCAGCGCCTTGAGAACAGCGGAGAAGCATTTGGCCTTGTCGTCCTGATTCGTAGCTTCTCCTCCCTCCCTCCACCGCTCCATCTGCTGGCATCAGATGGTCCCTCTCTCCTGACCTCCTTCCTAACCTCAGCTGGGTCCGTCTGTCTGTCGGATTTTTTTAAGCCGGCGCACGTGAAGATTCTCGTGCCGTTTCGGATAAAAATAAATAGGCACCGCTAATCTCGGTACGCTCCTTTACCGAAGACCAACTAAAATGATGCCGCGGCCGTTGGTATTCTACATATTTGGTTCCTCTCAGTGACTGCGGCGTCGTCAAATTAAAATGGCGGAAGAATTTATGTGCAAACAAGTTCAACCCTTGATTTTTGAAGAGGTGGTTTTGGCGAACTGCTGTTTTCTACTGTGAGAGGGCTGAAGTGAAAAGTGCCATTTTCATTTCCATAGAAAACAAAAGCCTGAAACATTCAGAGTGCAGATGATTGCAAGCTTTACAAGGAAAGCCGGATGGACTAAGATTTTTCCAGTATTCCTTTAATATAATATTGCTGAAACAATGAACTGGACTGAAGATCAGATTTTGTTACTTTCTTCTGCTGTAGATGCAGCACTCCTGGCTTATATCGGCGAGGCCCAACTGTGTGCAGAGCACAATGACAAAACCTTCATTCACTCATTCAAGCTCCTTGAGTTATCAGCTCAAAGCAGAGCCTGGGGCTCAATGAACAAACTGTAAATGCTGCTCATAAAAAGCATCTCTTTACATACAGCAAACGAGTCGTTTTGACAGACAGCGACGGAAGACAGTATACCACAAACGAAGCTCCGTGGTGCGTCTCTCACTCCAGCTGTGCGGGTCATTTTATTGAAAGTTAGTGGGGGCCGCAGGTGGGACGCAACAGGAAGGTTCAGGGGTACGTACTCGCAGCGGTGCCACGTGCACAGCAGTGTGTGAGCACAAACCGCATCCATCCCAGCGGGGTGGCGCACAGCGAGCGGCGTTGACTTTTGAACAGGGAAAGACGCAGCAAAGTTTTATTGGTATCAAAACGTGTCGAACAGAAGGAATAAATAAAATCACGACACTTTGGGTTCTCTTCACCCACAAGTTCAGGAAGTGGTCTCCTTTTTATGGCTGAAGATGGATAGCATGACCCCCCCCCTACCCCCTTCTCTCCTTTGACTGACCCCAATGTCTGCCTCTGCGCCCAGGTGCTCCAGCCTGTGGAGTTGGCCCCCCGGGGCCTCCAGGTCGGTCAGACGGACAGACATACACCCCTCTCATCATATCCCTCCATGTCACATGCTTCTCTGGGACCATCTGGGCTTTATATAATACCACACATGCTCCCCCCACCCCCATGCATCTCTCCTTTGACTTAACTTTTTGCTCTTTCCAGGGTCTCATTCAAGTCCCAGCTACCACTTTGTTGGACAATAACAAATTAGAGGGACAAAAGAATCTGCCTGTTATACAGCAAGATACAAAACAATCCCATTGCATGTCATACACATTCTTCAAAAATAAAAGCCTGCATCCGTCTGGCCATGGAAAGCTTTTAATGTGAAGCACCGTGAACAGGAAAGGTTCATTCAGCATTTTTGGCAACTAAACACAGACATGACACGACTGAAGGGGATGTATAAGCAGTAAAGGTTAACTTCCAAGAGTGCTCGCAGGAATAGAGGAGTGGCCCTAAACTCACAGCCACAGAGATCACAAAGAGGCCCCAATAGCACGCGGTCGGACATCTTGAAAACGCAGTCTTCTCTCTGGGGCCCAGAATGGACACACTGCTGAAGACACAGCTAAGGTTATTGGACAAGTGCAGTGGAATTGCACGTCATCGTCCCCCAGGAATAAACTGTATGTTTATGTCCTTCCATTAGAATTCATGTCTGCACAAGGTGACAGGTTGCGTCGCTGAGCCATTTTTGCTATTTGACTTACAGAGAAGGATCAGCTCCTCTGCATAGGCGAGGCATCTGAGCTCCTGATCACTTCAATCATTCAGGATAGCTTTTTATTTGCTCTTTTACTGTTCTCTAATAATTTTATCATTATTTATCACCTTGCTCTTACCACGCAAGCTCTTTGCACTTTATTTGCACATTTTTAACAACCAACTCATACATTCCGTGCTTCTGCTTTTTTTTGCTTTTGCTGCATTTTTAGCTACGTTTAAATTACCTGTTGTCGTATTTAATTACATCTGCCTGCTATCACAGTATAATTTCCCTCCAGAGATTAATAAAGTGATATCTCTGCTAGCCCCTCTGTTAACCAACAAGATAGCCGATTTGTTTATTTAGGGAACACATTTCTTACATATTGCTGCAATCATCAGGGATTGAAATTGCCTTAAAGCTCTGGGAGAAAACTTGCTCTAATCAAATAATGTTATTTTTAAATGTATGAGTGAGTCCAGTCTAACTTTGTGCACTGATTGACAAAGTATATTTCCAACAAACAGTACACCCTTACTGGCAGGGGAACAGCTGTTCCCCCGTTCTGTAATCATAAACTCACAGGTGGGACACCAGCAGTCTGTCACACAGCCACCGACAAAATTACAGTTCCCAACTTGTCTCTGTGCTAAGCTGGACCAGGATAGGCTGCTGGCTGAGTGACACGTGAATGCACAGAGAAACCAAGGTGTCCAGGCTCAGCCTGGAAGCGACATGATGTGCGATCAGAGCGATTTACCCTCCTCTTCTTAGGTGTGGAAGAGACACTACCTGGTGGAAGGGAATAAACACTTTGCATTTGTACTTGTGAGGTTCAATGCAGAACCCTTCAGAAAGGAAACAGAGCATTGCTTTGGATTGCATTGATTTGAAGCAAGCAAGAAAGGATGAGAAAAATAAGAATGATACTAAACACTACTTTTATGTTTAAAATAGTATCATAACAGACTAACACGCCAGACAGCCGCACTGTGGCGTCTAATATTACAAACTCAAAGCAATGTTTTACCATATCAAGAATAGGGTTGCAAAGGGGCAGGGAATTTTGGCTCAGGAATTTTGGAATTTTGGAGTTTTTTTGCAAAAGAATTTAACATGAAACTTAAATGTAGTTATAGAACAAGACTATGCAGGCCTAGCTCAGCTGGACCCTGGATGAAGGTGGTTGGAAACACATCAACATAAAAGGTTCTGTTGTTTTTGAACGTCTTTGTCATTACCGAACACATTGATTACTTGGTAAAGCCATGTTCATTTTAATACCAAGTTTATTTATATACAGTAGACCAACTTTTTACAGCAGTGAGAGTAGGATGGATGCATGTCAACACAAGAGTACACCATCACCTTGATTATTCGCGGATTTCGGGGTCCATGAAAAAGCGCCAGTTGGGCAACTTCACTACAGCAGGACCATTGAGGCCACACTACTGCATTTGAGCACAAGGACTACATGCACTCAGGTAAGTTTTGATATTACTGGGGTGAATATATTATTGATATCACTAACAAGCTGCTAGTCATTAACGAACTGACAGCTCATTGTTGGAGATAAGCTCAATGTATCAGTTTTGAGCTGACATGAGTGGGAGATGGGCATGGCCACTGTACAGTGGAGATACTGGCTGTGTTCAAAAACTTTTAAGAGTAAGAGTTGCGTGGATGATAACGTGTGCCGTTGGTGCGCTGAAAGAACGTTAGGCTATCTAACGTAGGCTAACGTGCTAATGATAGAAAGTTGTCTGACTGACGCCTCGCAAATCACATCAACTATTATTGCTGGTTACAATAATGGCGTTATCGGATAGAACTAGAGCTGTCAATGAATATTCTATATTTGAATATATATATATATTCGAATAGTGGTTAAAAACCACAGCGGCGCGCAACTGTCTGCTTTGCTGGTGGTGCGCTACTGTACTGACTTTATATTGCATGAATAAAATAGACTACTAGGGTTCATGCACTAGTTTGATTATTTTCCGTTTCATGCCAAGGAAAATGTTTACCACAGCACAGCTCGCTCGGAGCGTTCAATGTCTGTTCTATACTCGCCTCTATATGTTAAGAATATTTGTTTCAATCACTGAATGAAGTGTGCCGTATTTGGGACAAGAATCGCAACCTTACACAGCATGAATCTTTCAAATTCTCTTGACAATGTCAGGTTATGTCTGTAAGAGACACCGTCTAGTGGAGTGTGGCGAGAACTAGAACATTTTGAAATACATAGAGACATGTCGGCTTCTACATAATTTGTAGATAAATTCCACGTCATGACGACAAAGTTCCAGAGCATGACTAGTTTTCTGTTAACATAGTTTGAGAGTAGTGGGTTTATATTTGTCCTCTAAAAGTCATCTTTGCAACACAAACCTTTCTGTTAAAACTGTAGACATTTGCACTGCTGAGAGTTTGGTTGGGTTACACTCGTGGAAACGCAGGGTACCCACGCTGTGACGTCTACATTGCCCTAAATATGGACTCTGTCTGCTTCCTTCCGTTTTGTTGATGTTATGTATTGAAATGCACATCCCTTACAACCCCACTGGACGTGGATGAAGTTAAGCATAGAGTGAAAATGGAAGCAGTTTTAAGTTAATTTAACAGCTCATTTACACTATGATGTCATCCACTCTAGATTTGAACATTCCAGCCAATACACACACAACTAAAGGTTTAATAATGTTAAACCCAGAATGAATGAAAGGTACGTGTTGAAAATGCAGTTTTATTTCTGGGATTTTTATAACATATGAAAGTTATTCATGTGAAGTTGTCCTATTTGCAATACAGGTCAGCCCTGTTGCTAGCAGGAACCCTAAACCACAAACTAACGTTGACAGCATGAAGTATGAAATCTCAGCGCAATATAATATTCAAGCACATTTGAGCAACTTCTCTGTGTTATCTGCATCTCTCGCACACTACATGAGTCATTATCTGAGCTTTAAAAAAGGTGCGTTGCAACACGCAGGCCCAGAGCAGAGCGCACAGCTCCGTGAAGGCCTGATAATCTGGCCTGCATAATATGAATGTTAATATTTTGCAATTGCTGACATTGTGTGTCAATTGCGGTCTGAAAGAATTCTACTTAGTGGCATCTCCTACGGAGCGTTGGCACTTTACTGGCAGCTCCCTGCTCTACTCCTCTCTCAGGAGTGTGTGTGTGTGTGGGGGGGGAATTGCACTATCAATGGCTGTTGCCGTTTCTAATATGTCAACCATGTTAATGACAGCTTAAAAATAAACTAGGATGACAAAAACATGCTAAATATAAGATTTAAGACATTTTGATGTCCTCTCAAAGACTCTTAACGGCTAATGGTGCTCACATTGAAAAACCATATATTATACACTCACCGGCCACTTTATTAGGTACCCCATGCTAGTAACGGGTTGGACCCCCTTTTGCCTTCAGAACTGCCTCAATTCTTCGTGGCATAGATTCAACAAGGTGCTGGAAGCATTCCTCAGGGAGTTTGGTCCATATTGACATGATGGCATCACACAGTTGCCGCAGATTTGTCGGCTGCACATCCATGATGCGAATCTCCCGTTCCACCACATCCCAAAGATGCTCTATTGGATTGAGATCTGGTGATTGTGGAGGCCTTTTGAGTACAGCAACTCATTGTCATGTTCAAGAAACCAGTCTGAGATGATTCCAGCTTTATGACATGGCGCATTATCCTGCTGAAAGTAGCCATCAGAAGTTGGGTACATTGTGGTCATAAAGGGATGGACATGGTCAGCAACAATACTCAGGTAGGCTGTGGCGTTGCAACGACGCTCAATTGGTACCAAGGGGCCCAAAGAGTGCCAAGAAAATATTCCCCACACCATGACACCACCACCACCAGCCTCAACCGTTGATACAAGGCAGGATGGATCCATGCTTTCATGTTGTAGACGCCAAATTCTGACCCTACCATCCGAATGTCGCAGCAGAAATCGAGACTCATCAGACCAGGCAACGTTTTTCCAATCTTCTATTGTCCAATTTCGATGAGCTTGTGCAAATTGTAGCCTCAGTTTCCTGTTCTTAGCTGAAAGGAGTGGCACCCGGTGTGGTCTTCTGCTGCTGTATCCCATCTGCCTCAAAGTTCGACGTACTGTGCGTTCAGAGATGCTCTTATGCCCACCTTGGTTGTAACGGGTGGTTATTTGAGTCACTGTTGCCCTTCTATCAGCTCGAACCAGTCTGGCCATTCTCCTCTGACCTCTGGCATCAACAAGGCATTTCCGCCCACAGAACTGCCGCTCACTGGATGTTTTTTCTTTTTCGGACCATTCTCTGTAAACCCTAGAGATGGTTGTGCGTGAAAATCCCAGTAGATTAGCAGTTTCTGAAATACTCAGACCAGCCCTTCTGGCACCAACAATCATGCCACGTTCAAAGTCACTCAAATCACCTTTCTTTCCCATACTGATGCTCGGTTTGAACTGCAGGAGATTGTCTTGACAATGTCTACATGCCTAAATGCACTGAGTTGCCGCCATGTGATTGGCTGCTTAGAAATTAAGTGTTAACGAGCAGTTGGACAGGTGTACCTAATAAAGTGGCCGGTGAGTGTATGTTATAGAGTAAACAGATGAGTAAACAGTGCTTACTCGGGGGGTAAGCACTGTTTACTGCACCATTACTGCTCTTGGCAATATGAAATGGCAAATAAGAATGTGTTGACATTGGGTACCAGGAAATGTCTCTCCGGGACGGCAGAAATCTGTCCGAACACTTAACTGAAGGGTCAGATCATTGTGTGTCCGTACAGGTTTCGAGATGAGACACAGTCAATATTATTTTCAAGACTCAACAGCATTTGATACGTCCGCTGAAATATAGACGCCAGTCAGCTATTACTATCCGCACAATTCAAAGTTGACCTTAAATGCGGTCAGGGACTCATTTGTATTCACACAAGCAGCTCCACTCGCAGCTCCAGCAATTTGATCCCAACCCATTGAAAATACAATTTATGTGCCACTGCCAGAGGTATGAATGAAAATAAGAACAGTTTGAGATATGTTTACTACTCTGGTAACAGACAAGAGGGCCTCTTGACAATAAACAACAAAAGGTTAAAGGTGTGTGCAGAGGAACAGCTGTCTTCAATGTGTCGGAATCAGTTAGAAGTCAATGCACAAAATAAAAGCTGTGTTTGGTGAAAAATATTTCCTGTATACTTTCAAGAGAGCACACGATGCACTTCAGGTTAAGAGAATTACTCTTGACAACAAGACGTAGTGCAATGGTTTAAAAGCAAAGGACATCGGCATGTGAAAAACAACTTTGTCCAACCGGCTAAATTGGGCTGAACACACAACGTACTCCTTCCCACAAGAAGCCCCATGTCAAGGCGGAGGCACCCAGTGATTCATGGCAGTGCCGTGTCCTGCATGCAGTTTGGCTCAGTCTCCTTTCTTTATATTCAAATCCCAATCACGCAAATTAATGCGATCGGAAAAACTTTTACATACCTTTTCCCCAGCCAATGACCAGGCCTCGGTTATTCAATGTGGCACACGTAATCTCCCCGGCTCCACCTACGGGAGGTTTAGTAAACATGTCTGTCTGCAGTGACTGAATCCACTCGGCTATTATGGGACAAAAAGCCCACCGGATCCCCCCCAAAAACAGGCCGCTCAAAGCCGTCTTTATGAGTGGGCTGTGAGGTGAGAGTAATGGGCCTAAAGGCGGCGTAGAACGTGGCTTCTCAACCTGCTACTGTTGGGGCCACATACCCAAGGATCCCATTGGGAAGGGGCTGAATAACCCCCCCTCCACGGCTGATTAATTAAGACCAATGGATGGGGTTGTCAGGAGCAGGAGGAGGAGGAGGAGGAGGAGGAGGAGAGAAAGTCGAGCCTTGTCAGATGAAGGGTGGGATAGAAGGCCGCCCAGGAGTGAGTGGTCACTCACAAGTTACATCACTCTGTGCATTGAGACTCCAGTTCACACTGGAAACACTTTAAACCTTTGTCCACAATGCTTATGAACATACTAATAATGCAATATTATCTGCTTAAATCACTGTATCACTACAGGATTATTATGCATAATTATGAATAATTAAGTAAAATATAATACGTTAAACATGCAAAAATAAATACATTATAAGTATTATAAAAATTGCACTTATTGTTATTTTGTATTGCAATGATCACAGTATTACATTACATTTGCCATTGCTTTTTTAAATTCTTTATAACGCAAAATATAAAAATAGAATTGTATTAAAACAGACAACCTGCTCACCGTCAAAGAACACTCCCAATATTATTATATTATATTATATTATTACACGCCTCACCATTTGACACAATATCAAATAAGTAATGATTTGATTGATTTTTCTGCTTTCAAATTTTAATACAAACAAATAGCAATCATTCATGTAATTATTCATGGAAACTGTCAACAGACCGCGGAGTAATTTATTTGAATAATCAAAAACAAGTATTCAATAAAGCTGTGTAATAATGCATTATAGTCGTGGACGTCCAAGAAGCACAGATTTTGCCCTTTGTGCACTTGATACAAACTCCTTCATCTGAGGACCAACTGAAGCTTATTTCAAACGTCTGGGAGAATTTTCTGAGGTTGCCTAAGTGTGAACTTGGACACCTCATCCCTCATCTGGCACTGAGGCCCCGCCTTCAGAGGGAGCACTAAGTGGTCACAACTTGAAAGCTCTACCAACAGATGCAAATTCCCCCCCCCCCCCCCCCCCCTTCCCCCAGAGTTGCCCTCATAACGCATTGAGATTCAATTACCCAACGCTCTGGAGATTAGAGATGCATAAACGCAGGCCACATTCAAAACTATTTAGCGTCTTCTGTCTCTCTGCATTAACACGTTTGCTAACTCTGTTTCCAACTTTTTTATCTTGCGTTGAGTTTCGCATTGTAGTTTTATACAGTATTCACTTATAGTTCTACATGTTTGGCAGCGATTGCAATTAAAAACATGAGCCCTGCAAGTCATTCAGATGGACAGTTTGTAACTCAGATGCACAAATACAAAAGAAGATGCCCGTCAAATAATCTCAATATCACCTTTGTGAGATTTCCCCTTAAGATTTTACCAGAAAAACAACCTGCCTTCTCTCCAATAGGACATTGATGTGTCAGGTTTGTAAAAAGCCTAATCGGGGTTTTATGTCCAACATTTTTAACCACGTAGCCTGGTACGTCTGGGACGTTGCAGTCACCGCACTACCTCCACCTTTAAACCCCCCCCCCTACCCCCCAGCATCTCACTCCTTACCTTGACAACATTCTCCATGGTGAGCAGCAAAAAGTCCCAATAGAACGGTGACCGACCAACTCGTCGATCTCCAACACTTAAATAGCACAGACCCTCAGCAGGCTGGAATCCTCAAATACCTTTCCTTGGGGGAGGGACGATGAAGTGGGCTGGTTGTGGGAATATCTTTGAGAAAAAAAGGTGGGAGGTGGGTGGGGGGGGGTCAAGAAGTGCAAAGGACGGACCAGGTGTGGCTGGGGGCAAAGGAGAGAGGGGGAAGGCGATGCATTTGATGTGGGAAACCAAGGGTGTGTACACGTCCCTGTGTTTCTTTGTGTGCAATGAGTTTTGTGTGTACTTAGATGCACGTGTGCATGCGTTCCGATGATAATCTGAGATCTTTTTGGCAAAGACGAACCACAGATTTCCTCAATCGCCACTGCCACTGCTTCCCAGAGGGCCAATCTGCCATTGTCTGCGAGCGCAGGACGACAACCCCCCCACATCCAAATCAGGAATAGGGCTGCTCATCTTGAATCATGAAGACAATGGGACTACAGCGCGACAGAGAAGACGGGGACGCGTACTAAGAGCGATGTGAGGTAAGACAGCGTGAGGGCGGGGGGGGGGCAGAGCGATGGGAGAAGGCAGACAGACAAACAGGCAGGGCTAGCTGGAGCCACTGCAGCCGCCCCCCCCTTCCTCCATACCACCCCCCTTTGGCCTGTTCACTCATTTGTTTAACAAGTTCATTTGTGCGTGGGCCTTCATCGGGTACGGCTGAAGTGATGCGCGAGGCTGGCCTGCGGGGCCGTTGGCCCTCGCAAGCTGTTCACCTGTATGCCTCTCCGCCCCCCGCACCCACACACACACACACACCACTGTGCGCAAACACAAGCATAGACACAGCAATGGCATCCGATCAGGCCAGAAGTGCGAGCAGTGCGTGAATGCTGGATTCAAGCTGCAGCGCTTCATCGATATCAGCCGGGCAGCGGCGAGTGAAAGTGTTTATTGCGAGGATGAAACCATCAGTCAATATCGGATTCAACTTTAGAAACAAACAAGCTAGCTATTATTTTCAACTATTTCATGGATATGTGAATTGATTTTCTTATTGTATTTCTTTGATTTGATGGTAACTCCAAAATACATGTATACTAAAACTGAATATGTTGTACATTGTTGGTTTGGACAAAAATAACAACTAAAGTAAAATTGTCAAGTTATATTTAGATAATTGTGTCTTTTCCTGTATTTTTCATAATCAATAGTTTTATGGCAAAAAAGTCAGTTATGCTACAAAATACAATTGAAGGATCTCAAACATAACACAACGTTAACTCGTTAACAGCGGTATTTCTTATATCTCATTTTAATACCAATAAATCCATGTGAAGGTTACGAAGGTGATAAATGATGCTATATAGATGCTATATGCATATGCAATAAAGGAATACAAAATTTGACCCCCTTTATATCTTTTTGGAAAAGAAAAAATTAAAGTTTGAAATGTTTAATGCAAACTGCAAATCTGATTCTTCAACTTTGACCTTGAATATTTACCACAGAGGAATTTACAATGTCTAACTGCGTATCGTGGTGTCTCCAGATAAACAACATGTGTAAAAGGAAGTTGTTTTCAGCCCTGACAGGAGGTCAGCTTTCATCCGAAGTAAAAGAACCCCAGAAATTTAAAAGAAACTTACCACTTCTAAGATCAGATAAACTGCAGATACAACATCACGGAGGCTCTGCCCAAAATATTACCAACATTGAACATATTGGAAAGCACATCCAATTTGATGCAACAAAATCAATACTGGCAACAAACGTGTGAATAAGCCAATCACGATCTACAATCTACAACCCCAACAGTCCCAATCCTAAATCTACATTCCCTCATTAATGAGCACAACCACACTCAATGCAAAAGATGATCACGTACTATCCATCATAAATCAGTTATCCTCTCGAATATTAGCTTTGTCTCCTACACAATTTGAGACCAAGCAACGGGCCAAACATAACAGGAATATTTCAAATAAAACAAAAAACATTCACTGCTACTTATGGCGGAACGTTTTCAATTTAATAACTTGTATTTCTGTGATTTGCAGATACTTATGTGGGTCTAACTTTCTGATTCTGCCTCAAATATGGAGGCCAATTGGTCAAGAAGACAGTTTACAGAGCAGCCTTTTGACTCTTGGCAGCGGCACAACAAGAATAAACTGTGCAGACATTTGGGTTAAGTTCATATCAATAACTTCCAGTACCCTGGACTGGTTTCCTGCCTTTTCACAGAGGCACCAGCTGGTTACCGTGTGCCATTGCGGTGCGGGATCCCAAATGGGTTGATTTGGAAGTAAACATCAATCACAGCTGTTGTTTTCCTTCGTTTTGCTGTATTATTGGTATGTTTTACATTTGGCTCTGATTAAGCAAATCAAAACGCGTAGCTCATATTCTGCCTGAATAGATTTCATAAAATGTCAATGCTATTAGACGAATAACGCAAACACTAAAGTACACTGAGCCGTTGCGATCCCCTGTCACTGACATTCTGCCTTCTTGCTATATAGAAAACAGGTCATTTAAAAGTTATTCCCTTGCTACTCGTGGCAAAGACTAAACAAACAGCAGGCCAATGATGCAAATAATCACAAATGGCCCCGCGAGTAACGCAATGCAAAAATGGCTTTGCATTTGGAGTGAACGCAGCATAAGCCAGGAAACACAAGCCCGCTCCTACAGGAATATGAACTCTATCCATGTCAATCCCAATCCTAATGGCCCAAGGCTTCAGGTTGGAGAGTTCTGCCACTGAAGGCTTCAGGAAGTTCACCTTCGCTGTGACCTTAACATTCTCCAACACGGAGGGTAACTCTAACTGGGCTATTAATCACTAAGTCACCCCCTGTACATGCTACTATGCTATTATTTATTACATGCACAAATAGTTTATAATTAGGGCTGTCAAATGATTAAAAATTTTAATCAAATTAATCAGAATTTTCAGTGGATTAATCATGATTAATCACCTGAATCCTAACAATTTTTTCTTTCTGAAATGCATAATAAAGATAAATAACAGGACACAGATACATAATTATCATTATTATTATCATAATTATTATTTTTTACATAAATACATGTTATTGATATTTGATTTTTTAATTCATTCCAGAAAATAATCAAATCAATGTTATTTGATAAGTTAGACTGATTTCCCTGCATGGCTCTAGAAGGGTCTCGAGCCTCTGCAGTTTATCCCACTCTGCTGTGAGTTTGTGCTCCTGCGATGACCAGACATGACCAGACATGTCAACCCTCCCGATGTTTCAAAGCCCCTCCCGAAAATCTCCCGGACCGACCTTTCTCCCGATTTCCACCCGAACAACAATATTGCTGCACCACCCGTCACTGGGCGCGCCGTTTCAGACCGAACAATAATAAAGGTTACACCTTAAAGTCAAGCGCGGCGATTAGAACGACTGGCGCTGCAAAGAAATCCGCTACCACCCCCATTTCAGTGTGAAATATCCCCATACCTGGGAGGAATTACATCGCATTGGCTTCTCTTCCTCCGCATGTTTCAGAACAGTATTACGGGTCTCTCCGATGGTCTTTCCTCTATCTCAGCGCTGCTCTTTATTTATTTTTCTTAGCAAAGCTCTGCTGGGCGGAGCTTTTCTTCTTCTCTGTTCCGCTGCGCGAGAACCGGGGGGAGGGGGAGGGGGAGGGGGGGGGGGGTGCGGGTCTCTGGCGCAAACGACTTGCTGAACCTGACGGCCTGACGTATGCCTGCAGGTGGCAGTAATGTGTTGTATAGGATGAAGTGCATTCCCTAGAAGAAGAGCTTCTTTCCGGACCTGAATAATTTGTCACACTGCGCATGCGTGAAATGCGTCAAAAAAATTGACGTAATTAACAACAAACAGCTAATTAACGCCGTTAACGCGCTATTTTTGACAGCCCTATTTATAATAGAATCAGATCCTCAAACTTTTAGATCCTCAAAATTCCATCTATTATATCCTTTCAACCAGAACAAGACTGACAACAAACTTGAGAAATGGAGAATCGACAGTCTCTCATTACGAGTTAAAACAAGTGCTCACTGTTGACCCCACTAAAGGTCAGAACCCCTGTGACCCCAGTCAAATAGTGCCTCTCCTTTCCTTCCTGACCCCAGCTGTTAAATTGCCATCGTTCTTTTAGTGCCCCGTGGGGAGAAGCAGCACATTCTGAGCCATGTGCCTCCACAGTTTCTGATTTCACTTGAATCCTTTAGTTACTTTGTATTTAGAAAGCAGAAAAGGTTCTTGTTCACCTGATGTGTACAAGAAGCAGTCTATTTATGTTGTTTATCTGATGGCGTAATTCTACCACGGTACTGTGTGACTGGAGACATATTTTGTGTGTCCATGGGTTTGGATGTACAAATTACCATCCTGTTGTGCAAAAACAATGTTAATTGGCCTTTGAACTTCAAAAGCCAAGCAGTGACATGAAACGCTCTCGGTTGAATTGAGCTGTCAAATGAGAAAATATCTGGGGGTTTTTGTTTAAAAAAGTAAAAGACATAATCCTGTGTACTTAAATACCACAAAGAACACAAGGATATAGAGCAGACCTTGCCAGACTCTGATTTTCAATGCAAATTTTCCATGCCTCAATATTATAAAAAAGGTCACTAGCACTTTCACTAGATCTCTGTGCATGTCTTTCATGGCATTAGGTTGTTTGTGAGCCACTAACCAACACAATTATTATTATTTGATAAATAGTTTTATTTAGTAAGCTTTAGAGGCTGGTTGTTGTTTTGTCGACTAAGCTAGGCTAAGCTAAACTAAAACTAAACTACTACTTTAGCCTTATACTGAACAGACAAATATGGGAGTGGTATTGATCTTCTCATTTGGTTCACATTAAATTTCTTGTTTAGTTTTCAATGTATCTGTAAACTATCAGGAGGTATTTTCTCCCCAATTTCAGCAGCAAATAGTTCTGAACCAGTGCAGCTCAGATAATGGGTATTTTACTATTAAAGAGCCATATCATGAAGACTATAAAAAAAGAACTACTCAAAAACAAAGTTAAAATGATTCAAACTGATAGTTCTACCGTAACTTTCTACCATAGCAATAAGCAGCTTCTCCATCTTCACAACGCTGACGGCTAACGTGGCACACATGCACGTCCATCATTGGCATTTCCCTCCAGTCAGACACCCAGCTGGTCCACTCACGCTGGCCAATCAGCCATTATACGACAGTTCTTACTTATCAGTTACGCCTGCGTCCGTCCGTGCACCCAGCCATGCATGTGGACTCAGTTGGCTGTGTGTTGCGTTGTACAACTGTGTGTTTCTGCATGGCAGCTGTGAGCCCGGAAGCTTGACTTAGTGAAGTCAGAGGGAGACCGAAGGTTAGAGCCACCACAGGGAGATGGACAAAGGCTGCGCACGCGCACACACGTACACACACACACACACAATGTATTTTGGCCTCTCTTTTCCACATGTGTCTGTTCCCTTGCTTGCTGAGCCTCGGTGCAGTGAGTAAACTCTGCTACTTTGCACTTCCGCTCCATAAACTGCAACACCTGCCCCCAGATGGGCAGTGTGTGTGTATGTGTGTGTGTGTGTGTGTGTTGTGTGTTGGCCCCTGCTGGCTTCCTACACTAGATGTAATGTACTGAACTGCATATTAGCTGCTACCCACACATTATATTAGACATACATGGAAGTTTCATAGTCAATTTCATCTCATTAAGTTTCCGGATGACGTGTGTGTGTATGTGTGTATATGTATGTATTTTTTTATAATACTGCCGTAATAATAAAGGTCAGTCAGTCATGCCAGTGTGACAGCCTGCACAGCAGACTTTGTTTGTTGTTTCTACATGGAGACATAGAGTGAAAGGTACGTGTGGGAGCTTGCAGCGCTCTACAGTGGAAGAATTTGTACCTTTCAACACAACCAGCCTCATAAGCCTCTTGGTGGGGCACCTGATGATCCCGAAAAGCTTATGAACAAAGCAATCATTTGGGTTAGTCTGTTAAGACTGTTTGTTTACCGTTCGAATAGTATTGACTACGATTCCAAAATAGAAAGCAAAAAGTAGTTTACCATCCAGCTGAAAAGTCTCAGGATGTACAAATGCGTGTCAAAGGCACCGCAAGTTCAACTTACTCACATACAATGATAAAATAACGAAATGATGAATCGACATAATGAATCAAAGCAATGACTTATATTGATGTGGATAGGATATTTAATCTGATCTTTTCTTTCAGTAAAAAGGATGTCAAAGGCAATCACCAGCACTCACTTAGCAATTCCCCGATCAATCAGAACTCCTTATTACTCCAATTACTGGTGAAGCACACGCACACGCGCGCGCACACACACACAGACACACACACACACACACACACTATTGTCCAACACCGTGAGGTCACTCTACCGCTGAGAGGATGAAAGATGTTAACCGAGTAATCACAGAAGAGATCACCGGGACCATGACTTTGAGCTGAACTCGCTTTTTTAGATCAAATTTCTTCATTCATTTTCTAAATTCTAAATAGCAATATTTGGTCATTAATTTTTTTTAATATTATGTAATATTTTATAAAGAAAATTAAATTATCTATATTATTATAGACCAGATTATTATGATGATTATTGAGTTAAGTTTAATGACCAATCAAAAATCAACCAAAATCCTTTTTCCTGTGAGAATAACTAGAAGTGTTACAATTGCTTCCAAAGGTTCCTAATTAAAAAGGAGCAGAGCAGCAAAGCAACTTAAAGAGACAGTTTCTTTTTATTTGTAATAATCCAAGCTTACCAAACGTTTTCAGAGGTTTGTTCTTTTTTTCAGAGGCGTTATAGATCAATAAACATAACTACATTTTTATTGAATCCCACAAGTTGTAAAAGATGTGTCTATTCCTAAGTAGAAATCGTGTGAAGCAATTTTTGTTGCTGGTGGATAAGCGGTCATTATGTTGGGGAAGGCCAAAGGGAATAAAAGTAAATGAACAAATAAACTCCTCAAAGCCCAATGAGTTTTATTGTTTAGAGTACAACCTAAACAGGTGTTCTCATCAGAGGGAAATACACTGGAATCGGTTTTCAAACCGCATAGTTTGATTATGGATAATCAAACTTTCAGAGCGCTTTCAGATCTACATCATGTGATCTGGTGACACACCTGGATTCATAACAAAACAAATGAGCGCCTCAGGTCTTGTGTGTCAATGTTATATGAAGCACTTTGTGTGTCAAAGTGCTTCATACAAGTAGAAAAACACTCTGGCTGATGAGCACAGACCCTCCCCCAAATTCTTCCAAACTCCCCGTCCTACAGGGAGTCTCCCGATGTGAGTGACAGAGCCATATCGGGTTCAGCTGCAGCATCTTGTCTTGTCATTTATGACATTAAAGATAAACACTTTAAACATAGACAAGAGATGACGGGGCAGACCACGCTTCTGTTAAGTTTACCGAGAAGCGCCATGGATTCACACTCAATGATTATAGAATCCCCTGCCTGTAATTATGTAATTGTGTCCGCACAGGGCTGTCAATCAAAGCTTTTGGGGAAAAATACTGTGTGTGTGTGTGTGTGTGTTAACAAATCCGAAACGTCCACAATCAGCGTGTGTGCCTCCCTCAGACCAATTTATCTCAAGTAGAAAAGTACCTGGACCAAAATCAACGGATTAACATGTGGACTGTCAGCAGTGTACACACAGACAGACAGACACACACACACACACACACACACACACACACCTTCTACCTACAACCCATCCCGGAATTCTTCTGTGTGAGCATTTTCCGTGGCTCTTTTGTGGCTAAGCTTGCGTGTGGGTGTGTGTGTGTGTGTGCGTGGTAACGTGCTTGACTACAAAACCACAGCACTCAGCCTCGACACTCGTGTCGGAAACAGGCAAAACAGGAGAGAAGCGTTTGTTTAACAAAGCCAGCCAACCGCACTCTATTGTCTCTATTCTCACGTCTCATCTCAAACAGATCAGACGATGTAATCGCTTCGTCGACTGATGGAAAAAATAAAAAAACACACACGCACACACACTAAAAGCCGAGAGAAGGATGGATGTGCGGTATTGAGGTGCTTTGGGGGAGGGTTGGGTGGGGGGGGGTATAAATATCGGGCCGTTTCTCCTGGACACTGCTTTTCTACTCGGTCACTCTCTTTCACACACACGCGGGCGGACCATCCCACTTCCTTACCAAACTCCGTCTCTCACGGCGCTGCCCCGGACTTCCCACTGCAATTACTTATAAAAACTTTTCAGGGGCCGCCACACGTGGTCAGGTTTTTAAAGAGCTGCGTCCCCCTCCTCGCGTGGTGCGGGGGGTATTGAGTCGTCACAGACCCCCTGAATGATCACCGAAAAATAAGGCGGCGTAGACAATAGCTCGTCTTGATGAATTCAATTCTTTCAGGACCCTGTACCGTTGTCCAGGCAGCTCTGGGCGAAACAATCGTTGCTTTGATAGTCCAAGAAACACACACTCACTGGGTTGCTCTTAGAAACTCGCTCTAACTACTTCCGATTCGGGATCTAAAGATAATGCACGTCTGACCGGAACCTGGGACGCGTTCAGGTTTCCCGTCCCAGAGAAGTCTACTGTCGTTTCCTGCCGCACGAGCCGGCATGAGGCGCAAATAATAAAGAAGAAAAAAAACGCCGGCGTGCTCACCTCTGATGCCAATGGAGACATAGGAGAGGGGACAGTGGGAGACAAATCAACACACAATATGACAGCTTGGACTGACCTGGTCCGCGGTGGAAGCGGCAGTGGTGTTCGACTCGGACATGATTTGATGCTGTGACCCAGTGGTGCTTCTCTGCTGGCCACTGTGGGCTCCTTCATTCACACCTTGCCTCTCAGTTCCGTGGCGTGCGGGCGAGAGAGAGCGAGAGAGAGAGAGAAGAGAGAGAAAGAGAGCGGGAGAGCGTACAACCTCCCTTTTGCCCTTTTGCTTGATTAATGCCTGAATTACGTTCACCTCATTTCATTTGATGGAGCTCTGCTTCCTCTCTGCCTCTCTTGCTCATTCGGCATGGTACCCCGTTCCCTCTTCCCTCTCCCCCGTCCCTTCCTTCTGTGAATCCAGCTCTGCCTCCACTCCCTCCCTCTTTTGCGCTCATACTTTTTTACTCAGCCCTCCCTCTCTTGCTCTCTCGCTCTCTCTCCTTTCGCTCTTTTACTTTCATGTTCTGCCACGTTTTTCTTTTCTTTTTCGGTCGTATTTCACCATTTCAGGAATATGTGCCCCCTCTCCCTCCCAATCCTTTGCCTTCAACCGCTCCCCCCTCCCCCTTTCCCACCTCCCCTAAAAAAAAAAACACAGGAGAGATCCACAGTCTTTTTCCCCTCTACCTCCACAATGAATGGCTCGTTGTCACTCCAGCACCTAGGCTGAATACAGAGCAAGTAAGCGGGAGAGAGGAGAAGCAATGGGGAGGTGGGGGGGTTTGAACTTCTAGTTAAGCTTGCCGGAGTAAAGCGGGGGGAGGTCTGGAGCACCCATGGGTAATGGCCAAGCTCTCCCCCCCTCCACCTCTTATTGCTTCTCCCAACAGATTAAAGCGAGGAGCCCACAAGTGAGGAGACTTCCACCAGACCCCATGCCCCCCCCCCCCCCCCACCACCACCCCCCCAACACCACTCTTTCTGTGCCTCTCATTTCTTCCGTTTGTTTTCAGAGGCAGCTGCTGCAACTCTGCAGACCACCAACAACTTCCCTTTCAGCAGCACTTGACTCTTCCAAATCCTTGTCCGTCTCTACACCCCGACATTGCCAATGCCCCCCCCCCCTCGAGTCCTCCCTTCTAACGTGTTACACCGAAAGGCCAGGCAGAGCCAAAGCCCTCCTTCTGCGACATGTTCGCATAGTTACACCCTCACAAATTCAAGCACCCCCACCCCACTTTGCCCTCATATGGCTCAAAAAAAAAAGTGATGGAGTTAGGCAGGTAGGGAAAGAAAAGTTAAAAGTGCATCCGCCATGGCGGCGCTAAGGAGGGATCAATAAACACGTCACTCATTCATCAGAACGGCAATTTCCCCCAATGGGATGTGGTGCGAGCGAAGTTGACATGCACCTGGCGCCCGGCCTAATGGATGTTTGGTAGCCGGGGACAATGGCCGCTGCCGCTTGAGTAGAGGCCCTCCAGATATGTTTAACACGAGACAAGCAATGCAGACAGGACGCCATTCATTTGTCTATCAATTCAGAGGATTAGAATCTCACAGGGGATCCAATAAAGGAATCATTACCATATACCCGCCCTATTCAGTGTGCTCAGAGGAAGTACCAAGGGCAATGAAAACAAGTGCCCCCAGCAAACAGTTGACCATGTTGACGGACTCAGAACAGACTGATCATTGTTGAAGAGGCACCGTTGCACTTTCTCCGTTACTTTTGCAGCGATCGGTAACTAAGACGTTGTTTGGTCCACATGAGTCTGTTTACCCACTTAGTTTAAGTGTCTAGATTCACTCTGTGGTTTTGACCCGACTGAATCTACCTGCATGTATTAGCATATATTGGCTTGAGATACCGCAGACGTATTGATATCGGCCGATAAGTAACAGGAAATTCCAGTAGAGAAGTCCCCCTTCCACAACACACAAACACATATGTTGCTGTAACCGGCGTATGAGGGCCGTGTAAATATAATTGCATGATCGTGGTAGCAGCTGGCTAAGGAGGGGCTTATTTTGATAACTAATTATCCCATTATGTTGGGTCATTTAACTCTAATTAAAGACGCACAGATGCCGCTAATAACACCAACTTGTTAAGTTTTCACTGGTTTCTTCTTCTTACGACAGCAGAAGGACCTGTGTGAGAGAATAACAGCGTCCACAGGGTGGAGGTCTTCCGCACAGCTTCACCTGGAGGACTATTGCATTGTTGCATTTAGTTGGAAGACAATTGTCATCATTGTAGTCATTTGAAAGACGATTGGATTGTTTAGTTGTAGAAGTGAAAATGGACAAATTGTCCGTAGCAGAAAGATGCAGAAATGGCTGGAAACCGCTTCATTGATTAGTCATTTCGGGAAAGAAAATACTCATGACGTCTTCAGATGTGTTGTTCTGTCTGACTAGAATTTTCAAAGTCCAAAAGAAGTTGTAACCACTGAATTAGTGTCATTTTTGCTTTAAAAAAAATGATCAAAGATGAATTGTTCATCAAATCACGTTCTGATAATCTGATTCACAAGAGGCGTGTTCGGAAACCTTTGAGTACGAGCGGTGTTCCCGTGTAAACAAGGACGAGCCAAGAGAAAACAAACACTCACTGGAATACTGATCAGGTCAGAGGCTCTGCTCACACACATCAGCATCGATTAGGGGTTCAACTATGGCCACATGCATCCTGAACCCTGCACTACGACAGGGGTAGTGTTTTGGGGGGGTTTTGTGGTGGGGGGAATGAGCATAGTGGATTACACACCAGGGTAGGCTGACTGAACCAACCATAATCTCCTAAATTATTATTTATGAATTATTTTCAATCTATATCTTCTCTCATGTTTTTCTCTCCTTTTGCAAAGTACTCTTATTTGTGTTAACATATTCCAAATATATCTGATAACTAAAAAGATATATATTTTTCCTTGCTTTTTTGTGTTCCAAAATGACTGTAAAGCACAAAAAGAGTTCACAAAGGAGTTTCATAACTGCTTAACTTCAGTTTTGCATGTTCCCTCCCACAGTCCGAAGGCGATGGGGTCCATCTGTGTCAGGCCTGTGAGGACTGCTTTTTTTCCTTGTTCAATCCAGTGCAAACAGAAAAACGCTCCCTCTGACGTACCATTCATCTAGAACAAACCAGTTTGTTCTACATTACAGTGGTTAAAAAAAACAAGTAGCCCACAGAGATACAAGATACACAGAGCAAACTCCATAGTTGAGGACAATCAAACTAAAAACACTCTTGCTAAAGATCATGACATAAAACAGCGGTTTTGTGAAGCATCCCAATGTGTATCTGTCATTTCAGTGATACGCACACAGCTTGAGGTCTAGACCCTGACTCAAGGTGTGTTGTGTACGCTGAAATTACTCAGCCGGGTTACCTAGTCTGTTACCACATCTTCTTTCATATCAACGTATAGAGCTGCTTTCATGTTAAAAATCTCAGGGGGGGAAACAGCCCACTTCTGGGCTCATTACATCCTATCTGTCCCTTACAGCAATTAGTTTAATATCTCTTCGCCTCGCATTAGCTCAGTACGCCTGTGATGGGACGTCCTACTATGGGAAGGGGGGGGGGGGGGGACTGTGAGGAGGACTTGACAGAGTTAAGGTTCACAATAGGACAAGCACCACAGGAGCCAGAGGAGCCACAGGGGCTTAGTCCGGCGCAACAAAAGGACAAAATGTTTTGAGAGGCACTGCTGGAATGAAAAAAATACCCCCAGTTGATCAGTTGAAAAAAGAAAAAAAAAGAAAAGGAGTGAACCGGGACGAGTGATGTTTGTTTGGCAGTCCAGCTGAATTGAGCCCACGACCTGACCTGGCCACTCGTGGCCCCCCATGGGAGAAGGACAGAGGAGACGGAGAAGAAGACAAGAGGGCATCAAGGAGAGAACACAGAGCTGTTTCCAACGCTTGGTTAAACCTGAAGTTTATATGATATTTTCTCTTCTTTTCTACCCATCTCTCACTGCTTTTGCTGGGAGGGCCCCAGCTGTTCGGTCTGTATAAATAGCGTGAGGCTCACCCCCGTATTCCCTCCCCTCCCACCTCAGGGAGAGCGGGCCTCATTGGAGAGACGGCATGGGCACAAAAAAAGGAAAAGGAAAAGCAAACAACATCCACATTTTGATAAACATATGGGACCATTGCTGGGGATGAAAGTGAGGAACATGTGACTGGAGCTGGCCTCACATGGAGGAAGTCACTGTAGCGCTTGAAATTGGAAAAGAGAGGAAAAGGGATGGGAGCGGCGGGGGGTGGGGGGGGGGGGGGCAACGGAGAAAATAGAGATGGGAGGTCCCTCAGTCATTTAAGCAAATAGAAATAGCGTACAAGACGCTCAGTAGTTTCTCTTCAAGGTGTATGCAAAGATATTTACTACTATTACTCTGACTGTGAAAGTTCAAGATAGAGGATTCAAATACTTAATAATATGCCTCAGAGCGGGGGACTTTTAAATAGAGCTGCAACTAACGATTATTTTAATAATCGATTCATCTGTCGATTATTTGTTTGATTAATCGTTGAATTGGATAAAAAAACAAAAAATTTAAAAACATTAAGCATCTTTATTGAAAAATAGAACTGACAGTGCAAAACATATTTAGAAAGTGCACAAACAGTTTGCTCCTTGAACATCCCTAAGTTAGCAAATAAAATGGACTAACACAAAAAACACACATCGCATGATGAATACTTTACAGCTGCCAAATTAAATATATTAGGCACAAACAATATTTAGATTAGATTTTTCCAACATGTTTCCGTTTGAGGTGCTGAATCATCGCCGTGGTGCTCCCGTGCCAGGCCATGTCGCTTTTGCATATCTTACAATCAGACATGTCAACCCTCCCGATTTTTCCGGGAGACTCCCGAATATCAAAGATATGGAGTCAATCCCAGCAACTTTGGGAAGTAGAGTACACCTTGGACTGGTCGCCAGCCAATCACAGAGACAACAGTAAGATAGTAGAGCAAAAGTACGACAGTAGAGCATCTGTGCTCCTCTTGCTTGGTGACATTATTTCCCACATAACGCCTGTTCTCCAGCAGTGCTGCACACGGTTCTGTGACCCGGTCACATTTAAACTCAGTCGACTTGGAAGCGTTCCATAATGTCCGGAAAAGCCAAAATCTAGTCGTTAAAGACGGTGTCTGAAACGAGTCAAAGAGAAGGGAAAGTGATAAATAACACGGAGGAGTGTAAGCGGGAGAGGGCCGTCCTGCCCAGAGAAAAGCTGCCCCCCCTCCATCGCCCCGGGCTCAGTGTGTCTATCTGAGCCATTCACTCAGATAGACACACAAAGCCAGGGAGCAGTTTGGGTTCAAGCGCAACAAATGACCTAATCTTGAAAAGAGCGCAATTGGAAAATTGTTGTTGATAATACTGAGGAAAAAAGAAACAGGCAATGGGTATTTAGGATCCAAGTTATGTGGACAGAGCCGAGTCCATAATTTCGCTTGACTTCAGGAGGACATGAGGAGGGAAAGACATTAAACTAGAAACAAAAGGGGGGGAGGAAAAATGTTCAGCCTGAGTGTTTTTTTCAAATTAAATCTGAAGGTTCAAAAACACAATGAAGTGCCTATGTGGGTGTACACAGGCGCTTGGTTGGTGGGGGGTTACCTTTATAAAAGTGCCCAGCAGTGGACGTGTTTGGCATTTTTGTCTCTTGTCCCACGATTGTACGCTCGCCACAGTGGCCGTCGCTGAACTGACGTTGGGCGCTGGTCAGTCAAGAGGAGGAAAGGGGGGAGAAATCATGTCCGACTCCTTTACCCCCACGGATCTCTCCCGCTCTTTGGTTCACATCTGTTGGTTGGCCCCTCGCCCCAGAGGCAGTCACCACGGTTGCTGAGCACTGCTGTGAACTAAACTGGCTGACTGGCAGCTAAATATGTTTCTTACATAAGGACGGCGAGAGAGCGAGAGAGAGGCGGGCTGGCTTCATGCTTTCACCTGTAGGGAGCGCACGGTCTGCTCAGCGGGCCGTGCACCGCTCCAGGCACTAGGAACCCAACCCCAACAAAACCACCATAACCATGGAAACCGGCTTTTTTGATCGACAGAAGAAAACCGCTCAAATGTCAAAATGACTTCAGCGTGTTTCATTCTATCTGAAGGGAGGGAGGAGCGGGCACACACGTGTACTGTAGTTGAATTGAATGATGGACAACATCGCCATTGAACCCATCCTGCCATCCTGTGGACAGATGCTGCAAGTCTCATCGTGACCGGCCCGGCGGTTCTTCACTTTGGGTTGAGTGCTGTGCAGAGCCGTGGCCTCTTCAAGTTCATTGGGCGATATCAGATTTCTCTTCAGCTCGGCCCAGTAATGGCACATTGGTATTAATCAATCAGCGCTACCATGTGGCCGGTTGGAGTCATGTTTCCAGGTTTGTGCCAAGTCTCATGTTTCTAGCTTGTGAAGTTAAGGTCAGACAAACAAACAAAACCAAGCCCCCACTAACTAAATAAGACATTATTTGTTTTAAATGCTCAACGCATGCCGAGTGAGGTCAAGCTCGGCCCACGGGGGCTTTGGAGCAAGAGTTACGAAACATGTTGTGTATTTATAATTCCAAGTAATTGTTGCGTGTGTGCGCGCATCTTGTGATGAATGCCGGGTGTGCGTTTCTGTGACCATCTGTGAAAATCTAATATGCTTAAGAAGTATTCTTACGTATGGACGTAACATATAAGCGTGTCGTCTGTTTCTGTGTGTGTGTGACCTCAGGGAGGTTGTGGCTCTCTGTTCCACTATTTCTTTCCATTTGGTTTCCACTTCACAGCCTACAGCACACATTAGCCACACAAACCCCTGGGAAATGGCGCACATAGCGCACAAACACACACACATCCACAAAACACACTAAGGCTCTCCACCCAGCGGGTACACAGAACTGTAGGTTAATCTGGGCCTTACAAAATCTGACTCCATGTGTATTGACAAAGTGGCCGTGTCTGCGTTGATGCACCTTTCCCCTCGCTGGAAAACAACCACCTCCAAAACGTGCAATTTGTTGGTGAGACTTAACTTTTAGTTGACTGTTAATACGAGCGTTTTCTGCCCTACAAGTGGCCATATTTTTAAACTATCATCATTACTGACTGATTACGACACAAATGTCCCTAAGATTGCTATAGGGACTCAGGCCAATACAAGGCTTCCTCACTGTCCATCACAACCTGCATAGAGTGTGCATATAAGTATTGGTGGTATCAGCATCATATCTAAGTAAAAAAGAAATAATTGATCTGGACATTCCTAGTTTATGATGGCTCTTTGTGCTTTATATATATATATATAAATATATGGGATGTTTTATCTCTGGTTGTTATCAAACATGTGTTGGAATGGGTAATTGTTGAAAGTAATTATTCTCTGACCAAACAGAATTAAGCAACTTTGAGTCTCTGAAAAGCGCTATATGAAACCAAATTATTATTATTATTATTATTATTAAAAAGTTTTAGAATTTATGGTTAAAAGAGGCTTTCTCTGCTTCAAACATCTTAAATAGTTGTGGATGAAATGTCCAAACATTTAAAGCCGAGCCGCTGTGAATCTTTGATCAGACGCCAGTCTCAGCTGACCTCTTCCTCTGTTTGGTGGTGATGGAGTGGCAACATTGGTCTGCACAGTCCGACATATGAATACAGCCCCTCCTCCTCCTCCTCCGACCTCCTCCCACATTCTATACATAGGCGGTGGACATTTTTAAGACGAGTGCAAACGAAGTAACCATGGAGTGAAAAAGAAAACACCAACAAAGAGACGACGATCGCTCCAGTGAAGGCTGCTGCCAGCGCACCATCTGCTCATCCGTTGGGTGGAAGTGGCGGTTGCTTCCAGGGCAGTCAAAGACAACGCGGGAAGATTGAGGAGAGTTAGATGGAAAGGAGGAAAGAGAGGGGGGGCTGCCTTTGAACGCTATGAACAAGCAGGGGGAAATTAAGTTTCTGGACAGAAAGGGGTCCCGGCAGTGGGCGACCAGCCGAACCAGGCGGTAGCAGGAAGCAAGCGCCTTCTGTGTCCCCAGATTTACGGTGACGGGTCCATCCACCGGCCATCTGGGGCCGGCATAAATAAATTTAACCGGACTGCGAAGAAAGGATAAAGGACTTCAATAGAGAGAGGAAAAAGGGAAATAAGTTGCACTATTTTGAGGAAAAAACACAACAGGAAAGGGGCGAAGTTTGTTCCCAGCGAAGGTAAGGATGGGCGGACGAGACATGAAATGACAGAGGAATAAAAATGTCTCGTAAAAAAGACTGCGGGCGGAAGAACCAACAGAAAGGGGGGGGGGGCTTGAAGTCACACTCTTTAACACACAGTCCTTTGTCGTTGTCTCCAAGCCCTGGCTGACATCACATCTGCCGCCGACCGGGGACCGCGGCCCCTGCCACGAGAAGAGGCCGATGTCGAGAGGGCAGCGCCTGCCGTCGGTGTGTGCCAACTGTTATGTCAGCTGGAGTTGTGCTATCTTCCTGTGTTTGCCTCGGTAGATGACGGGTGACACTCTAACCTCTGCCCTCCTTTTGAACTACCAATAAGTGACCGATGAATGTTAGGGGAACAATCTGAAATCTAAATGTTGGCCCACAATGAGAGAGATCAATGTTTGGGACGCAAACATGTGGCTTCATCCGTATATAAGAGGAGCTAGGTCACTCACCCTCGTCTCTGTGTCTAACTTCAAATGGCTTTTTCATTCTCTACTTCCTGCCAAATCAAGTGAATTTACTTCAAACGAGGGACTGAGTGTTGTCCAGGAAACAGAAACTCTCAGATTTGGAGAGAGAACATAGACTGTGACGATTCCTAATAACACTAAATAAGCAATCATTTATGTCAGCTATAAGAGGAGGTCGGGCTACTATGTGGTAATTTTGCCATGCAATCATAAAACAGGTGCAACTTGTGAGGTGATAATGTACTTATTTGTAACTTTCAACTAAATATTCAACTTCACTTCAAGCTTTTATTGTGGTGACATTGAATGAACTGCCCCCTTTCTCACTATGGGAACTTTGTGTTTGAGATTGTGCTGTCAGCCGCAAATCAGCTCAGAAGAGTCCGTTCTTTTTGCAGTCATTGTTGTGCCCCTGGTGGCTGTGAGGTGTCAAATCACAGATCACTCAGAGACACATCAGCATGAGAACATCTCCACAAAAGCACGTCTTCCATAGGGAAACCAATCAAATCGTCCTTGTGACATTTAAAAGTGTTAAATCTATTCAACTGCAACATTTAAACTGTTTTTTCCGGCTGCGCTTAACTATGCAAACGACTGATTGTAATCCATCTGACTGACGAACAAACACACACAAAAAGTTCTGAGGACAAGAATGACATCGCCATCCATCAACAGCCTTCAAATGCTCAGAGAGAGGAGGCGAGACTGATAACACCCTCCGCCGCCCCGTTTAAGGTCAGACGGCATGCAGACACTGTAAGAGGGATATGCATCTCAATAGGAGGCGGCGAGAAAAAGAAAAGAATAAGTAATCTAGAAGGAAAAGCGAGGCTTCAAATGGGCGAGAATGTCAGAGGAGAGTTGAAGCTCTGAGTTTGTGTGTTTATCTTCGTCTCAAGTCGGACTGAAGAACGTGGGATTGGAGGGAGAGAGAAGTGACCTGACTGCCAATGATCCCAAACGGTTTCTTAAAGCGTAAACCAAGAACACCGGAGACAAGTTTACCAAAGACCAGATAAATGGAGGACTGCAAAGTCACGTGTGTTTTAAGGGGATGTTGTTTATGGAGGGTGTTGAGCGAATGATGGGCAAAGCACTTTGGAGGAACAGCAGGCGATGACAGCCCCCCCCGCTGAGCACAAACGGCAAAACGCTACCATTCCAATTGCTCCGAAAAACACAAGAATAAAAGAAGAGAGAAGGCGCACAAACAACACGGGACATTCAAGGCATGATGAGTCCATTAGACAAAAGACACCCGCATGAATCGGGGAGGAGAGGAGGCAGTGAATCAACTAGTGGTCCGGCCGCTGCGTCCCACCAGCGAGCTACATCCACAAAGGGGGCCTTTTCATTTATTGACTCATTTTCAAATCTGTGACACTTTTAAAAGGTGCGTTCCCTGGACAACAGCTGAACTTACCAGGATCCCGGCGAACTGCTTCTCTTCCATCCTTTAGGGACCTCGTCGGCAAAGACCCCCCACCTCACTCTCTCTCTTTAACCTCCGAGGTGGACTTGTTCGCCTCTGGTTATCGTTAGTTATCTGCGGTGGCGTTCAGCTCAAGTGTTCCGGTCCCCCCTCGTTGCCTCTTCTGCGTCGCTTGCGAGTGGCGCTGGAGTGGCGTCTCCGCTTTGTGTCAGTTCTGCCCTAATCCAGAAACTTTTCTATGCTGTGAAAGGAACATGTGACAGGCAGAGAGAGAGAGAGAGAGAGAGAGAGAGAGATAGACGGAGGGGAGGAGTGAGGGGGGGGCGAGGGGGGGAGGCGTGGAGAAGCAACACTTTTTTTAGTTACATGTAATCCATTATTCAAAAACAATTTCTCTGCCTCGGTTTGCTACTTGCTGCGTGGTAAAGAAAAATAAAAAACAAAGTCAACAGTTTGCACTTGGATGGGTTGTGAGGGAAGGGAGAGTTGGAAGTTCAACCTCTGAGGAGAGAGAGAATTTAGAAACAGTAACAGATTTGCATTTTGTAGCAAAGCAGCTGGCATAACAATGTGTTCTTTTGTGTGAGGAGATTAACTGTTGGGGCAACGTTCAGACGGCCCACCGACTGCCGCTGACAGGCTGCACAGGAGCACTCGAGGAAACGGCCTGCAGTACTTGGTGTCTGACATGTATCGAGTTACTATTTTCAGTCAGGATGACTGAATTTTTTAATGCGATGTCGCTGTAATAAGACAGCATCGTTTGTCAGATATTGCATTTCTGCTAGGGTGGTCACGATACCAAAATTATAACTTCGATACTATACCTGCCAAAATATTACAATAACCGATACTTGCGAAACCACAAATACAATACTAGCATCAATGTCCAAGCGTGTTATAACCAGCTTGCTAACATCACTAACGAGATGTCTTAATAACAACTAAACTTAGTGAAGCCTGTTGAAATTCGCTTCCTTATGACAAAACTAGCAAGTCAACGTGCAGTGAATAGTGTCACAAATGTGCCATTTACCTACATAGCCGTGTATAATCAATGCTATGATTTTACTATGTTGATTTCATTAATATCTTACTGTGGGCTAATACTAATATGAATGACATTTGTTAAGTGTTCAAAAGTTGGGCAGTAACAAGCTGGTAAAAAGGGAACCTTATAGATGTTTTATTTATTATGATCATAGATAAATATTCCAGTATCTCATTTGTGGTATCGTAAGTATCGGGTATATTTTAACAGGTGTAGTATCAAAGTCATAATTTTGGTATTATTACAATCCTACTTTGGAAATGTGTGTGTGTCAATTACTAAAAGCATCGTCCGACTGTGATTCTAGTGAAATAAAAATAATAAAAATCCCAGGCAGTTTACTAAAAGCTTTGTGCAGGAAGAGGAAGACATACGTGGCTAAATATAGCTGCCATTCAGTTTTATGAACGTACACACACACACACAGGAGCTCACAGGGACTCAAACATGCCAATCAAACTCATGTAGAGATGACAAAAAAACAAACGAGGATGAAACGCTGAACCTTACTAACCACGGCATGATGGTTGACGAGAAAAAAGTCGCTAAAGGAACCCCCGCCCCCTGCCAAACCTCGACTTGAGCAAAAAGAAGAAAAAAACAGGAAGCAGCTCAGAGGTGTTACTGGTGTGAAGATTGAAGTGTGTCGCGAGAGGCGACGTGAAACTCGAGACCGCCACATGTCTGTGAGCTCCTATCAGATAAAACCACTTCATAGTTTCAGTCAGAACATCGTCCCGATATGCAGGAAATCCTCCAATTCCTGCTTCTTAGACGTCAAGTTGTTGTTTTCCATTTAACAATATCTTTGGGTTTTGTTGTTGTTGACGCCACACCAGCTACCGATATAGACAAGGTTAGTGACGCCTGTAATCAGGTATTCATGTTGAAGGGGATCTCCCGAAGATCTGGAGGTTTGTGTTCTTCTGAAAAAGGGCCACGTGATGCAGGCGTGAAGAATCAGGGAAAGAAACAGCCAATTGAGAAACGCATTGTGTCATCGATTCCCAACTCACCCGGCTTTGTTCCTCTACTCGTTAACGGGCTAAATTCTGGCCTAGTCGGGCTTTGTAAAACGGAAACGTAGTAGTGCGGATAAAGCAGAAGTGTCTGGGCCAGAATTATGGGATTCGTACATCCCACTTGGATGACCTAATGAATTGCCTCATTTGATTTCTATGAGGCTGCTTTTCGAGGGCAAGCACTAGATTGTAATTAAGGCAATTAAAAGGCGCTGAATACGCACAGGTTCCTTAATTAGTGGAAACATAAATTGATAAGTGACTAAACAAATGGTTTAATGGTGGTAGACTATTTTAATGGGGGTGGAAAACTACAGATTTTAAAAAACACTAATGATGTGACTCAAGGGATGACATAGGGCTGGGCAGTATACCGGTTCAAACGGTTCAACGGTTCAAACGGTAGCATTTCCGTACGGTATGAATTTCTTACATACCGTTCATACCCATGTCTTTCAGCACAATACATCATACATTCATGAATCTGACTTTGAATGGCTCAGTGCCTTCCCAGCCATTAACCTCACTGCATCACTGCGTTACTGCAGAATTTGCATGAGCAGGAAAACAAAAGCAGTCTGACCGCCTGCCTCCAACAGAAGTAGACACAGTAGCACCTGCCGAGGCGTGGGACCGGCCTTCATATCTTGGCACCGTTTGGGGAACAAGATAGCGTGCAGCTGGAAGAGGAGGTTCAGCTTGTGAGAAGCATACATACATATTTCCCAAGACCTGCAAACGATCCGTGGGAAAAAAGCTCTAACCATTCAGCTGAATGATTTTAAACTGCACTCATCTCACCTACCTAAAGACTTCAGAGTTACTCAACAACAGGAACGTGTGCAGATAGACCCCTAATGGTGCTCAAGCACCTCCCCTTTCGCCCTGAATGAGAAAAGTGCCCCTTTTGAAGGGGCCCAATTTTTTCTTCATTCATCAACATTTAAGAATAAAAATGACACTCTCATCAATTACCTGACAGGGCGTGTATTTGAATTCTTATGGAGAATTTCACCCTGATGTGCTCTGCGGCGCTCACAAGCCCCGCCCTCTGCTTAGTGCTCGTGCAGTGCTGAGCGGCTGCAGCATCAGAAAAGCAGGTAATGACGGTGTTTGTGCAATCCCCCAATGTCGTTTAGTGATAAATTAACAACATTAGCACCACTGAAAACATTACGTCGCAACTAGGCCCTGTTCACCATACGTGGTTCAACTAAATAAATAAAATGACTCATTATCCAGCTCAAATTAACGAGATAATGAACATCATGCCATCTCGGTTCCCCGAAGGCTGATCCACGCTCAAACTGTTAGTTTGAACCAGATGTCAGTCATCATGATAATCATATGTCAGAAGGCAGAAGAGTCGATCACCGAAACAAGGATTATTTGACAGTACAAAGGCAAAGATACTTAGAGTAAGGGCATTTCTGTCAGATTGAACATATTGTACATCTTTTACGTTGTTCAATCTGTACGCCATCGCAGTCAGTCCATTACGGGGGGGGGGGGCGGGGATCCTTTTCTCTCTCTCCCTCTCTCTCTCTCTAGGTGTCTTTATTCTGCTTTTTCATTGTTTGGGGAGTTTTTCCTGTGCCTATGAGAGGGTTTTGGGGCAGAGGATGTCACACGTGTAGAGACTGTAAAGCCCTCTGAGGCAAATTTGCGATACTGTGCTAAATGACCATATAGAGCTGGGAGTTTTATTATGTGTGTGTGAATCCGTGTCTGGGCGAATCAGTATATATCTATTATTCATAACCAGACATTTGATCCATTGAAGCAGTGAAATATCCAGAAGTTTATTAAGCGACAAAAAAACAACAGAACTTTACGAAGAGCACGACAGGCAGCGGCTTGTACATCGCAACATGTACAGTATGAGACCGGCTAACTCAGTTAACGACGTGCGAGGAACAGGGCACAGATCCGATGATTCCGAAAAAATAAACAAACCAAAAACGCACTAAATCCAGCATTTCAAAGCCTTGTCCAGCGGTTTACTGACGTTTGTCCTGTTTAATGACGAGAGGGAGGGATACAGACAGAAAGGCAGACAGAGAATTTAAAAGGCAGTTTTATTGTTCTACAAATAAGGGTTCACTAGTTTTGTTTAATTATTGAAATTAAAGGAAGGTCTTAAGTTGAGCTATACGACAGTCTGGTGAGGAATATGTTGGTATATTATTAGTGTAATGCTGCTCATGCTTCAACTCTATTTATTGTATTATTAATATTTTTAATTCAATGAATAATTTTGGCGATGGGCGCCCCTTTGTTTTGGCCTGCTCAACACGTTGATTTCTCACTAGGTTATTCAAGATCAAATTGAATGCTATAACAATCAACAAAAACATAATTAAAGTATCGCGTATCATTAGAAGGACAGTCAACACAACTACGTGATGTATCCAATAAGATAATGATGCAATTTCTGGGTGGTCCCCATTAAAACTATACACAGCCTATGGAAATGAACCACACTACACAAGTCTTAGAGCACAACATTACCCCCCCCCCCCCCCCTCCTAACAAGGGGGAGGCCATAGCCGGTGCCACGTGTTCCTCCCCGCTGAGATAATATAACGGCTTTACTACAACCCGCACCCCCGTCTCAACGCCTCCATCAACAACTGTCCACTTCAAAGACACGTGTTGAATGTCGGTCTTATTTTACGTGTCCTTTAGAGCTATAGGTTAATATCTTCACAACGTACAGCCCTCTACCAGTGGCCCCTTTAGGGAGTATGTTATCAAATTACGCTGCAGCGTACACTTATTTTAGAATTCAGTTAAAAAGTGGAACAAGAGAATAAAAACATTTAAAAAAAACTCTCATCCCATGCACGAGGAAGGCGTCCTCTTACCGTGAAGGTGAGCTCGTGGCTGTCGACTCTTCTTTTTATTTAAAATCCGCCAGTATCGCGCACATAGAAGTTGCATCACCTTCCGTGTCTGTACGACCCAACTACTTCTGGTTAAGCCCCGCCTTCTCCACTCCAAAACAGGCGGGAGGGGTTTGGCAACGTGTGTGCCCACACACACACACACACACGCACACACACACACACACACAACCTGTTAGTCAAACACGGTGCTGACTGTTAGTGTTAAGATGTGCCCAATTACAGTAATACCTAATTACGTTCATGAGCAATTAAGTTGTCATCCTTAACAGTTATTTGAAAATAAAAGCGAATAGTGAAAATAGCGATGCAGTGACATTAATTAAGCTAAAATATTATAAACAATTCAATCAGGGAAATACCCCCCGCATTCCATTCAACAATGCCGCAACGCTTCCTATCATGCGTGTATTTTTATGTAATATGTCGACGCGTATTCTTTTCCACGAGCGGTTGAAAAGGCGGTAATGAGTCCGTACGCGAAGCTGCAGACAGGTGTTGGCGTCTCGGTGTGTTGCCACCGCTGATGGATGAAAGGCTCCCGGCGGCCACGTATGAGATAAGAGGGGAATGTGCGGTTGGATGAGGGATGAGGGGGTTTGGGCATCGGACTTTTACCTTTTTTTGGGTGGAGGGGGGGGAGATCAGGTTGTAGGGCTGAAGGGGGGAAGGAGTACGAGGAGACACGCATGTGGGCACGGTGATGCTCGCAGACATGGGTTGAAAGGAGGGGGGTGAGGGGTTTACATATTCGCAGTAGCACAGCCCACAATCTTTTGTCACACAATCTAGCATTGCTTGGGGGAAACGTTTTACTGAAAATGTTCGTAATTTAAAGGATATATTGAAAAGAGGCACTATGAAAGGTGAGACACTTTTCATGAGCATTACTGTAATAGGAATATGAAATATAAAAAAATGATGTTTGGGTATGCAAAATAAGATTGTAAATGAATATGTCACAAAAACTGTTTGAAACTTTGAAAGCCTCCAAAGCGTTCCAAAAATGTATTTCCACTGTCATTGTTGCCTTCCAATGATGGAAGTAGTTGTTTTTCCTAAGAGTCACATTTGACATCCAACAACAAATGATATTATCCAAAGAAGAGATGTCCGGTGAGATCCCCCTTGTCACTTCTCATATTTGAAATTGTGACCAGCCGGAAGAGTAAAATGCTGCCTTCAAATGGATAATTTCTTCCGTGAAAATTGTATACTTTTATTTGGTATTATTGAATGTGTTTAGCATTAATATACACATTTTATTCTCAAGGGATAATCTCTGAATGCTTAAAGTTAACAGCATCAAAATGAAGAAGAAAAACACATGCTGAATGAGTCAGTTTAATGCGTATTATGGAATACATTAAAAAGGGTTAGAACACGTAAAGAGGTAACAGCATTTGGAAACCTTTCGAAGTGAAAGCGTCAGGACGCACTTATGCCAGCATCATATTCATTTCCTGTTACACAATGAGGTCAACAAAGAAATTCTTTGAAAACTGCAAGGTTTTCAGAAGGCTTCACTGTTGTTTCATCTCTTTCATTTTTATCGTCAGTCTGCAGCCGCACTTCGACACATTCTACGAGTTCTAATTAAATGTCAGACAACGGAGCAGGTGGTATTTTCACAGATAAGAAAGATAAGTGTTTGCCGGAAAAAACAGTGCATCGAAGGTTACGTAAAATCATCAAAAGGGGCCTAAAATGGCAAGTGCAGGCCAAATACTTTATTATTTTGTCTAAAACCAAGTTTTGTTATACAGTTTTTCTCGATTGTTTACACACAAATCCTGGTACTTGACACACAATGACCACAACATTTAACTCATGCACCAAACCCCTGAACCAAATCTGCTTTCCCATGTGACGAGTCAGTGTGCATAGTAGGGCAATTGACTTTAGAATTTTGAATGACAGTGTTTTTCTTGTGAAAACAAAATATTCTTCATGAATATGTCACGGTTTGGTCTCTCTTCCTGTTTTAGTTTGAAGTTTCATGTTCCTTGTGGTCTTGGGTTAACTTCACTTCCTGCCTTGTCCTGTGATTGCCTGAGTGTTTCCACCTGTGTCCAATCACCTGCACCTCCCTTGTGTATTTAAGCCCCGTGTGCCTGTTGTCCCGTGTCGCGTCATTGTCTAAATGTCACTCGTCGTTGGTGCACAGTCTCTGGTGAGTTTTTGGTTTTGAATAAAGAGCACGTCAGAAGAACCTGCATTTGAGTCCTGCTTCCGCCTGCACCTGCACGCAATCCAGGACAGAATATTGTACAGAGAATGCAGAGATTTGTGTGTAGTGTTTTGAAAAAAGTGTGTTTTAGAACTGCAATTTGAGTGTAAAGCAAGAATTGTGCTTGTAGTTTAGCAGAATTGGTTCAGGGGGTTGGTGCATGCGTTACATGTTGTGGTCATTGTATGTCAAGTACCAGTATTTGTGTGTAAACAATCAAGAAAAACTGTAAAAGCATGTGCTAATCTTAGAGAGCAACCTGTATTCACTGCTAACCAGAGCTTTTCCTGGCGCATTTCTGTAACCTTACAGGTAATAGTTTAGTGAGTGGCATGAGGAGACAATGTCCTCTTATGTTCAAGGATAATATATTGTCATTGTGCATCACAGGGTTGCACAACAAAGTGAATTGTGGCCTATTTTTAACAGAAGACAAAAATTTAAGACCAATCAAACTCCGTATCTATCAGTATGTCAGTATGTTATGTCCATGCCCATGTTAAAATTAAAGTCATACTGCCCCTTTTAAATTCTGTAAATTCTGCTTAGAATTTTTAAGCGCAGTTTGACTTCTAACCCAGTGACAGTTGACAAAACCCAGAATCCCTTGGGTTAGGTACACAAGGCTTCAAAGGGCCACGCATAGCTCGGGCACCTTGACAACACACTCGAGCACCCGAAACTGAATACTAATCCATCCGCCTGTGGTCCGCCAAAGTTAACTTTGGTTGGAATACGCAATATTGACTTGGCTGCAGTTAAAAAGAATATCTAAAATCAATGTTCGTTCGTCTAACGTGCCTCCTAAATTTTCAGCTATTGGTGTTTTTGATAATGACCAACGTGATCATTGTGGTGTTCCTGAAAACCAAAAAATGGAGGTCCCTAAATTGAAACCATGTATCAATAAAACCCTGTACTTGTCTTCTAGTTCATACTGGTCCGCTTTATAATTTTACCCGATTTTCTGCACAAGATGTTCATAAAGCCCTGAAAAGCATAGATCATAGGTAACCTTCAGGGCCTGACTGTATAGACCATTACATTTTGAAAGTGGCTGCTGATTTTGTTGCAGATGCTCTTGCATATATTTTTATTCTGACAATGGAAAATAAGACAATGCCAAAGAAATAGAAATCTGCCCTGGTTGTCCCATTGTTTAAATGTGGTGACCAAGCTAACAACTAAAGGAGTTCTTTTGCCATTTTTGTCACGGTTTGGGTCCATGGCCTGTTTCATTTTGTAGTGTCTTGTCTCTCGTGTCCCTGGGTTAACTTCACTTCCTGCCTTGTCCTGTCTTCCCCTGTGATTGACTGCAGTGTCGATGATTGTTTCCACCTGTGTCCAATCACCTGCACCTCCACTGTGTATTTGAGCCATGTCAGTCTCTCTTGTCCCATTAAAAATTATAGGGAGGGGTCGAACAGTACAGCCAACGCGGGGTGGGGCTGGCGCTAACAATCCGACCGGCGAACGGTAATGATGGCTAAGTGAAGCTTTCCAGCCAATTGTATCAGAATAAGGTTCATTCATTCAATGCATCGCAAACTCTATGATGACCTCTGCTGTTGAAAACTTGTAGTGCATGTTTCCAATAGCCCACCAGTATATTTTGGCCCAGTCTCTGTGGGTTGAATATAATTATGAAAAGTTGAACCAATAAATCATCTAATAAATACATGGATTCCTATATGAATACAACTATTGATTTTCAGGTTTGAATTGTGTCCTTGTTCGTGTATTTCAATTCTTTGTACATTGCGAAGAAGTGGAACAAACACTTATCTGTGAATCATCCGGGAATGAAGCTTCGGACGTCACTGATCACGTGGTCAGCAGCGAACGAACCAAGCACCGATACAATTGCTTCGCCTTGCACTGGTTCATATTTCTGGTTCACAAGCTTCGAAGCAGTCAACTCTTGTGCAGGCAATTAATCTCCTGTAGAATACTTTTAATATTGTTCAAAATACCCTTATTCTATTGAAACTCGTACAGATAGAGATAAGACAAAACGTATATTGTTTTCAAGCTATCGTTGTAGGCCACAGAATACCACTTTGGTTGTCACTCTTGAAGGAAGTGAAATAGAGGTTGTTGACTCTTATCTGGATATTTTATTTGATGACTATCTCACTTTCAGCCACTTCTGCAGTTCCTGGTGAAAAGATTAAGGTTTAAACTGGGTTTTTATTTCCAAAAGAGAATGTGCTTTTCAACTAATGTGAAAGCAATTAGTTTCTTTGACTAATGTATTGAGGACAAGAAGAGGTTATTGGGGAAGAAAGGGTACATTCTGTTCAGATCCCAAGTCAAACCCACGGCATTCATGTACAAGCAAGACGAACAAGCTCCTGGGCTAGCACTCTTTGAAGGTGGCAGAACAATAAAGGCGACGTTTTAGGGGCCGAAGGCTGCCCACTGGTCAAACACAAACAAGGCTGCAACTTGTGTTTTCCATTTTTTCACATAACGTAAAATGTTGGCCATTTAATATTTGAGTTAGCTTTCCCACCCTTTTTGACAAACTTAACACATTAGTAAGACTAAACCAGCAACCTGCAGACATGTATTGTTCCTCTTTATCCACAAATATTCAAAAGAAGGATACAAAAAGCTTTTCCTGCTGATCGGTATTCTCTACTAGATGTGTGTACAGAATAATAGATATGGACTGGGGGCGCCAGTGCACTCAGTTTGAAATTAAATTTGGCATTTCTACAAAGGCCGTCACATTTTCCAGCACCAGATGAGCAGGGACCACACAGCAAATGTGGGCCGGCAGGTTTCATCTTTACACAACAGATACTTTCATCATACCATTCAATCATATTTGGAAGAACAACTCATAATACAGCCAAGATTATCAATTTAAATCAATCATCTTAAATTATGACTATCCCTGGTGCTTTGCAACAAGACTGCAAGTTGTGTGGTGTTGAGAGCACAGCAATCTAACTTGGCTTTAAAGGTGGAACAAATAAAATGCACCAGCAACATACCATCTGTTTGTTTAAAATTCAAATCTAAAGCATACACCATCTAATGTTTCATTTTCACTGATGGGGATTATGAATTATGAAAAAACTCACTATACCTGCCTATCGCTGCAGACACTTTAATATAACTAGTTCCACCGCTACTGATAAGATGGCTTTGGGTTTTCATTCGCACTGGCTCCAGTTAATCAGATTGGATAGTTACCATCTGTGAACATTACAATTTCCCATCTTGCCATAGATTCTCAATTGGATTGAGGTCTCAGCTTTGACTGGGCCATTTTAAAGCAAGAACATGCTTTGATCTAAACCAGTGATTCTCAACTGGTGGGTCGCGACCCACTAGCGGGCCTTTGCATGGGAAAATTAAAAAATTAAATTTCATCCTGTGATTTTATTTTTAAGGGACGTTTTCTAATGCAGCGGAGTGTCGCTTTTTTGTTTTCCGGCTCGCCCGTTCATGCGCGACAATTAAACCGTGAAAATGGTGTGCAGTGTGATGGCCAGTGTTGGGTTTCCACCATATAGCATTTTGCATTGAGGCAAAAAAGTTCTGACCAGAGCAGATGTTTGCTATGTCTTTCACACTACTTGTGGCAAACTCAAAATGGGATTTCTTACGGTTTACTTTCAACAGAGGCTTTCATCTTGCCACTCTTCCACAACCCCCGATTTGTGGAGTACACTGCTAATGGTTGTCCTGTGGAACGATTCAGTTGTGGAAGTTTTGCTCCTCCAGAGTAACCATGAGCCTCTTGGTTGCTTCTCTGAATAATTTCCACCTTGTTCAGCTTGTCAGTTTGAGTGGACAGCCTTGTCTTGGTAGGTTTGTTGTTGTGCCTTTTCGATCCCTTTTTTGATAATGTATTATATGGGGCTCTGTGAAATGTTCAAGGCTTAGAACCTAACCCTGCTTCATACTTGGCTACTCTATCCCCGATCTATAGGATAATACTTTATTATATAACTGAAAACAACATCAAAGCGGTCCTGTGCAGAAAGTTTGGAGCTGAGAGCGATTCGGTGTGTTGAGTGGATTGCTTGGTGCTGGAGCCTCCTCGCACCTCATTTATAATCTTCTGTTACACCAGCGTAAGTGTCGACAGAGATATAGAACACAACATTTATTTAGAACCATGATAGTTTGCTCTAAACTTGAAAGTTACAGAATATGATAATGGGTTAAATCATTCAGGTGTGAATATCATCACAGGCTCTGCACAGTGTTTATTTAACATTTGTTTTTTCCGGTGATTTGCATTTTCACTACTTCATCGTGTTTAACCGCAACTTGGGTGTGTGTTGATCTATGTCATGGCCGGTGTATGGGTCAGGAACCATTGGAGCACAGTGTTGCGTGTGAAGCGATGCATTTCCCTCAACAGTGCTGAAATGAAATGAAAGGCAGCTGCTCGCAGTTGGCGTGATGTGTTGCCGCCTCTGTGTGGCCGACAGCAGCATCACAAGTCACATCACCTCCCCAATAACCACCAGGGATCCAGTTCACGGACTGCAACAAACATCGGGCCATAATGAGGCCTTTCAATGATACTAAGACGAGTAGTTGAACACAGCTCATTGGAGGATTATTACTCATTGGAGGGTGCAGATATTCTTCTAATGAAGGTTGGTGGAATACCACAGCTGTTGTGCATAATAAATGTAGTATCCTCAGTCTTATCCAATACATTTTGTTCAATGTTTTGGATAACTCTGAGTTAATCTAAGGATCTTACCAAATAGATAGAAAAAGCCTGAAAATGATGTCAGTACAGTTATGGCCCACTAATCCTTTGATGTATTGCTTAATGTATTTGAGAATTGTTGATGGACTCGTGTACTCATTCAGATGTTTAAGGATCAAACAAGCAGAGACTGAGGGTAGGACTTCTGTCCCTGTCACAATTAAGGGACATCATATTCTTGAAACTCAGACTTCACAAAGACACAGGAACTAGCGCTGCTAGATTTTCCACAACAACAGGAGAAAGAGAGGAATGATGAAACTGAAAGAGCTTGGGCACAGGAGATCAGCAGCCTCATTGGACTCAGAGCAGAAGCCAACCCAAGGAGGACATCTAGAGGGGAAACTAATACACAACTAAGAAAGTTTCTTGTTTGTTTGTTTCTTGTTTCTAAGAATGTAGAAGATTTAAGGTGTTATAACCATGCCCGATTTTGGGGCTCAACTTGGATTGCTCACACATGATGAAATTTATTAAATCCGAGATTTTACAGAGTGAATTAAAGGCAAATGGTGTAAAACCTGAACTAAATGTAGTATTAATCAGATTGTAGAGGTGTGTCCCAGGTGTGATTGGTCATGCATGACAGCTGTGCCACCTGGACCACAAAGGGCCAGATGCCAACTGCTACAAGGCCAAGTATCAACCCACACAGATATAGTTCTTTGGTTTCTGCAGTACTTATTCATTTACGGACTTGCTCGTTGTTTCCCAAGTCACTAGACGGAGCTATTGCCGGCACATAAAAAATACACAGCAAAAAGGAAAAGTACTCTGTAGCTCGGCACTGCCCTCAAGAGCCGGTTATAGAAATGAACAGCAGAGGGCAGCATTTAATAAAAGGTGACGTTAAGCCGACTATTTGTGTGCACAAAACGTCACTGTAATGATGCATAAGGCCTCAATGCTAATGAACGTTATAAATCATGTAATGCCAGATATTGGTGCATGGTGAAAGCGCTACAATCACATGGTAGATCTTCATTTCCCTTCAACTCGGGACCACTGCGTCCTATAAACTGCTGAATTAACACAACTTTCAGGAAATGAGCACGCAGGAGCTTTGTTAGATGTCAGCGCCGCTTTATTACTAATATGCCAAAGGAAAAACAACAAAGGTATGCTTTGTTTATATTTTTCTTCAGCTAACCACACAGTGCTGAGAATGATTTCAGAATAATAAGAAAGCTTCAAGTGGAGTATGGAGGAAGAGTTGGTGACAGACATAGTTGTAAAAGTACTTTTATTTTCGGAGCCCTTGCAGATATACCAGACAATTGCATCGGTGAGGAAAAGAAAAGGTACATCTTGAGTGGCATTTTTTTTCAAGTACAGAGGAATAAACAACGGTTGCAGTGGATTTCTTCATTCTGAGAAAAACATACAAATATATTCCATAAGAAAATAGGTTCTATCTCCCCCAAAAAACACTGAGCTGCAAAAGACATATGACTGGAGTGAAGTAAGATTGGCGCTCTGCTTGCTCCTGGGCCGAGAATGAGCATGGTACCTGAGTTTGTGAGCATTGCTCGAGCAAACCACAGACGAAAAGGAAACAACAATACATCTAGGTGTATATATATATGAAAAAATACCAATTTTAAAAAAAACCCTGACCTGATTTGAGTAGTATCAAAGATATAAGATGTAAACATTCAGGAATACAATTTACATGGGTACAAAGTTCTGGGTCCCGCCCACCGTGAGTGAGCCACAATTGGGAAGCAAGTATGCAGTCTTGTTAAGGCACCCTCACAATTAATAACTTATTTCAGAGACAGGCGAGGACGTGTCTTAAATACAAACTATAATTTAGTCATTTCAAATGAGCACAGCTATGTACAACACACAAGCATTCAGTTTGATCCTAATGGAGAGACACACAGTGTTTTGAAAAAACACACATGTGAGTACCTCAGGGCACCATCAGGGCGCATAACACTCTCTGACAATGCCCCCCACCCCCACCCACACAGTTGGGTCCCCATTGAGGCGTTTTGTTCCGTGGGTTTGTTTGGACCTGCAGGCGGAGGGGCCTACCCGTGCTTCTTCTGAGACCCTCCGCGGGGCCCGACCTTCAGAATGGATCTGGATGCTTTTGAGTTTAGTCTGGCCTAAATGTGCCTCTTCATGTGGAGAGCCAGGTGATCGGAGCGGGAAAACGCGCGCTCGCACATGTGACACTGGAAAGGCCTGTGTCCGGTGTGTTTTCGGAAGTGACGGGTCAGCTCGTCCGATCTGGCGAACTTCCAGCCGCAACCTTCCCAGTTGCAGTGGTAGGGCTTCTCTCCTGAGAGACGTGAGCAAAGCACTTTGTTTAGATTACGGTGCAATAATAACAACAGGTGAATTTGAAAGGAAAAAAAGCGCAAAACTGCTGACAATTGAAACACGGTGTGCAGAAATGTGCTTACCCGTGTGTGTTCTCATGTGGGCCTTTAGGTGAGAGCTCTTGGTGTAGGTTTTCCCACAGCCGGGGAAGTCGCAGCTGTGCGTCGCGGCGCGTTTTCTGGCCCACGACCTGCGGCCTCGCTTCTGTTTGCCGCTCAACGCCTCCTCCTGCGCATAGAACTCCAGCATTGATGGGGAAGACGGCGGGGTGAGCGTCATGCCCTGCATGGATGCGGGATGCTGCTGCTGGTGGTGGTGAACGCCGTACTGTCCTGGAAACTGCGCCACGCTCTGGTGCACGTACTGCGGCTGGTAGGGCGCGCTCATGTACTGGTTTTGGAGATGCTGTTGACTATGGTGACTGTTCATTTGCGCCAAATGGCAGTGTGTGCGTCCCTGAGGTACAGAGTTCTGCATGTGGTGCGCGCTGAATCCCGGCAAAGCGTCTGGACCTGCAGCCTGGCCGTGCGCATAAACAGACTGCTGCTGCTGCACAGAGCGGATCTGGGGTCTCTCGTACATCTGACCCACAAAGTCCCCGCAACCGGCGGCCACCATGCAAGACTGATCGACGGGCTCGCTTTTAATTTTGTATCCAAGCGGCGGAGGAGAGGCGGCCACTTGGTGATGGGGGGGAGCGGCCGGATTAACCGCCCGCAGTTCGGTGTACTCCCGCCTGTCTCTCGCCTTTCCCGCGCCCCCCGGCGAGCTCTCCCCCGGGTAGCCGATCTCCGTCGTGAGCAGCTCGGCCATGAGGCTGCGGACCGGACTCGAGTCCGCGAAGATCACCGTGCCGTGGTAGCTCTGCGCGGCCAGGCCAGCGGGATTGTGCCCGCGGTCGCTGCAATCCAACGCAGAACCCCCGCCGCAGCTCTCCGGCGACTCCGGCAGGGAGTAAGCGCACTGCTGCGGCGGAGAGACGCTCCCCCTGCTGCTCAGTACATCGGAGTCGAGGGTGTTGGACAAGATGAATTCGATGTCCAGGAACTTGCCGAGGTCGTCATCGTCTTTGGGGAGCACTGCGGGGGCGCGCACGATGCTGAACTCCACTTCAAGGAGCGGGCTGGAGGCGCTACCTGTTGCGCCGGGGTGCGCATATTCGTCCGCCTTGCACATCTGTTCGTGGGGAGCCAACAGGGAAATTAAAACCAAGCTCTCCACCTTGCGCAGAGTACACAGAGTATCCACACAGCATGAAATAAACGCCGAGATGAAATCCTCTACTTACATGTTCGAACTGTTTCGCTTCCATGGCTTGACTGCTTGGAAAGGAGATAGGCGTCATTGCTTCAGCCAGAGCCATGCTGACCGGTTGGAAAACTAAAGTTAGAAACTGTAAACCCGAAAAGAAACTCTGCTATAAATCCATCCGTCTGTTGGACAGCCGCGCAGCGTTATCAGAATGCGGGTATCAGCCGAGCCCAAGCAACGTCTTATAGCGCCTTCCAAGTGGAGAGGCGGGGCTTCCACAGACGCATCCCTTCAGCTCTCCACCCAAACCCCACGGCAACTACAGGTGCAAACAAACATTGAGTGACATTCAGGTGTGTCACGCAGGTAGGTCAATGAAGCGCATGTGCCCACAATAATGCCCCATGATACGTCTGGGATACGGTGGGGCAGAGTGGTTCATGTAACATGTACATGCTTTAGAACCTGGTCGGTCATCACCGAGGGCGGCTTTATGGAGATGTTTAACTCACTGGAGTGTAAAAACACTTAATTAAACTCCGCGGAGGCGGGTGCAGGGGGCGACGAGGCCAGCATTCCAGTGCGCACCAAGTCCCCGAGGTGGCTGGAAGTGTCATAAAGTCAAGACAACATGGACCATTTTAGGACACATCGGACATCATTCGCCGTCCTACAGGCTGTCCCTCTGAACAGCAGCTCACCTCATTAACTTGCTCCACATAGATCCCTGCACGTTCACGGCAAACGCCGAACGTGTGAAGTGGCGGCTCATCGAAACAACCGGCTCATCAGGTTGTCAACAAAGGAATACGCGATCCCGAAAGTGCTCAGGTTCCTGAAAAGCTCCCACAGGAAAGAATTAGACCAAGAAATACAAATGGTTTCACTTTTTCTTCCAGGTGTTATAAAAAAAAATCGGGGAGTACCCAGGGGGTGTATTTGGTGTCTTTATTTCGGCTTCATATTGACATGCATTCCAGGAAAAATATATACTCGAATCGTTTTTTTGAATAGCTAAGTGTTCCAACTAGCAGGTTGCTGAAACGTTTTTAAAAAGTCATGAATAGAGAGATAAGCAAATGGAATGAGCCGTCCTCTTTAATTTGTGCATGGAATATCTAACATCCCTCTGGGGTCAATAATTAAGTAACATTTCTGTGTCTGTAAAATACTATATTATGTAAGGTTATATAAGGTTATTTCTGTATTTATCTCAAGTTTATTATAAAAACAATAAGTGGTTTGTTTAGGTATTATCATTCTTAGTTTTGACTATGAAGAAGAAAAACATGCAATTAAAAAAGTTAGTATTTTTAGACAATAGAGAAAATAGTTTCATTCTTTTTTCCAAAGCATGTATGTCATTAGATTGGTTTTAAGACCTGGAACCAGCAGAAATGCAAGCGTTTTTGTCTTTCCCTTTAGTCTCTGTGTCTTCGCAGGTGATGTGACGAACCAGTGTGCTGCAACTCTTTGCCTTTATACTCTGGTATTTTTATCCCTGCAGCGCTTACGCAGAACAGATTCCGGTTCTGTCCACGAGCCTGATGGAAATGGACTCGGTTTCCTGAGGAAACACTAGACAGTTGCTTCCTCTGCTGCACTTTGCAGCCACCTTTAGATGCTTGAACGAGGATACAGACGTGCATGAAGCAGGAAAATGCTCATATTTCTTTCAGAAACTGTGTTTTTATCTCAAGGTGTCCTTCTTGTCTAGGTTGTGGGGAACTAATCATTCTGTGTTAAGTAAAATCCGCTGAGAAAAACTACCATCGCCTGCCTTTCAGAAACCATTCCTTTATCTTGTTCCATCAAAGTCCTTATCAAGCCCATGTCATGTAAAAATCAACTAGCCAAGAATAGAGAGTCAGTTCCAGATAAGGAAGTGCCCTGGGCTCAGGTTTTCCTTTTGTGACTTGCTTTTCTGAAAGGGAGGAAGTCTTTCAGCTTGTGTTTTCTAAACACCATTACTTGCAGTGCAGCAGACAGATAGAGAGGCAAGGGAACAGAACCAGAACAACAAGAATAAAGAAAGTACAACTTCTTTAAGAAAGCCACACTACAAAGTGTTTTAAGTAAGTGCCATGGTCAGTGCTAATAAAGTGCTCAGTAGTGTTTTTTTCAGACTTCATATTGTCATGATGTCATTTGGGAGCTCATTCCAACATTTCGGGGCCAGTACAGTAAAGAGTCAGGATTATGTCCTGTGTTTAGCTCTCTGTAAAGTAGTAACAATCAGAGTGAGCGACGTAAGGTTTGACCATGTTCTGGATAGACCAGACCTGATCTGTTCGCCTCACGGTATGCGAGGACCAATGTTTTCAGTCAAGGTGAGGTTAGGATGGAGTTGTCAAAGGTAACGGTGAGGTCGTTGGTCAAAGTGTCTTTCCCTGAGAGGAAAAGAAGTCCAGTCATACTGAGATCACGTTTTCTGTTTCAAGGTTTCCTCTTCACCCATGAATACCTGGGAAGAAATGTGTAAAAATGCACACCTCGTTTCAAACTCTTACTTAAACACTTATTCAAATTATATAATAACTTGTAGTAAGTTACAAGGTGCTTAGCAATACACACACGAGTGTTACAAAATATAATCAAGCAGTTTATAATGAACAAGATCGGTCAAATAGTTAAATAAACCATGTGGTACAAGTGAGTCTTTAGAAGTGATTTAAAAGAGGACACTGAATTGGCCTGTCTCAATTTGCAGGGAAGGGAGTTTCAGAGTTTAGGCGCCCTGACCGCAAAGGCCCGATCACATTTAGTGACCAATCGAGAACTTGGGACAGTTAATAAGGCCCTGCCTGAAGATCTCAGGCAGCACTCAGGCTCATACGGGCTCAGGAGCTCACTGATGTAGGCAGGAGTGAGATTGTTCAGAGCCTTAAAAACAAGCAGTAAAATCTTAAAATCAACTCTAAAGCTCACAGGTAGCCAGTACAGAGCAGCAAGGACTGGTGGGATGTGGTCACTTCTCTTGGCAGCAGCGTTCTGTATCATTTTTCTTCTCTGAATGTTCCGCCGGCTAATTCCAGAGTGCGTTCCAATAGTCCAGGGTGGAGAATATAAGCGCGTGGATGACTCTTTCTAGGTCTGCCGGTGAGAGGAAAGACCTGATTTTCCTTAATTGTCTCAGTTGGGCAAAGCAGATCCGCACAACTTTGCGTAACCTGAGCATCAAAGGATAGTGCAGAGTCAAAAAGAATGCCCAGGTGCTTCATGCTGAACATTTGTTAGCGTGCCCAGTCCTGAGCACAGATCAGCAATGCAGCTTGTGTTTGGGGAGGCAGGTGTAATAATAACGACCTCGCATTTTGAGTCGATTAACTACAACAATTCTTTGACATCCAATTCCTAATGTCAGCAAGGCAGGAATTGATGCAAGAAGTGGTAGAGGTACCAGGCTCAATAGGGATGTAAAGTTGTGTATCATCTGCGTAATAATGAAACTCTGCGTTATGTTGTCAAATGATGTGGCCTAGGGGCAGCATATATATGGTGAATAAAAGAGGACCCAACATAGACCCCTGAGGGACACCACAGAACAGAGAAGCAAATGAGGAGGAGGCATCTCCAAGCCTTACAGAAAATGACCTGTGTGACAGATATGAAATGATCCAGTCCAATGCTACACCATTGACCGCATCATTTTTTAGATGGCGGATTAAAACATTGGGGTCCACAATTAAAACGGAGTACAGGCCTGTCGGATGCAAATGCATCTCAGTGCTGTGAAGGGAAGCCTGATTTTTCAAAGATGTCATTGTTATTCTTAAATACAAAAAAATTGATTGGAGACAATCTTTTCTAAAATCTTTGAAAGAAATGGCAGGCTGGAAATGGGTCTAAAATTACTTAAAACTGAGGGATCTAAACTGGCTTTCTTTAAGAGGGGACAAACGGTAGCATGTTTGAAATTTGAGGGAAAAATATCTGTTGACAAGGAGCAATTAATAATGGATAAAATGTGCGGACCAACCGTGTGAAATACAGATTTTAAAAACACAGTGGATTTCACTGGAGTGGGATAGTGAAGATGGTATGCATGAGTCAGCATCAGGCTCAACAAGTTCTGTATTGAAATGGAGCCGAATCTCCAGGACTTTATTTTAAAAGTAATTAAAAAATTCCTCACATCTCTCTGGTGTTGAATCTGTAGGTTGGTTCACTGAGGGGAGAGGACAGAATTTATTGTTTTAAAAAGGATTCTGGGACTGTGAGCATGTTTAATGATCATATCTGAAAAATGGAAAGTAATCACCACATTCTTCAGAACTACAGAAATTGTAGCCAAGATGGTCCCAACACATTCCAGCTTGTGTTGGCTGAACTGTGAAACACATGCTGCCAATCCCACACATTTAATCCGGCAATGCCCTAAATTAAATGCACACCAGAGAGATTCCTTGTTAAAACTAATAAAATAAATATTTTTAAAAAGTCATCTAACATTTGAGCCTCACAGTAACATGTTTAAAAATGGTTAACATCAATGTATATTCCTAATAAAACAGTTACAATGCAAACTTTTGACCGACATGCAAAGTGTGCTGGCGTACTGTACAAGAAGAGTCACCGTCTCACTCGGAAACATGTCCGTACACACCAACCGGCTTCTCTGTGTCTGTCCAAACGAAGCTGGGCTTAGAACAGCCACGAACAATCAGCTTTGCAGAATATGGGGACACAGACAAACAGAGAAACAAACACACACACACACCGACACCGACAGACACACACCCCAATTATCCTCCATCACCCGCAAAGTGAGGGGAAACCCAACTGTTATCTTGGATAAATACGCCGCCTGGCATGGCATGGAAAACCAACAAAGTGATTAAAGGGAAAAATCTGAAAGTAAAACTAAAGCGTGAAGGCGGGCCAGTTAAATGCTCAAAAGGAGGAGAGGAAGTAAGAACGAGGACCATGGAGAAGAATCGTGGGAATACAAGAATAGCAACAACAAAGGTCCAAAGCAGTGTAATAATATTTTGGTTCTTCCTGTCAAACTGGAAGACACTCTGGGACTAGATCAACTTGGGAATAATTCAATCGGTCTTTAAATATTTGAATCTTTGAAATCTGGAGAAACCCTATGAATAATGTTAATTTAATTTAACATAATCCCGAGTGATAATTACCCGTTCACTTGTTCTGTCACACAAAAGATAATTTCGCATGTGGTGCTAAATGGCTTAGCTTCCTCCAGTAGGTAAAGCTCATTGAGACTAAAAGGGTTATAAGCATCCAGCGCTAATGACGCCATTGACGGTTAGTTGTTAGCCTGATGCAGTGGTTCCAACACCTTTTTGATTCAGCCCTGCTTTGAACATGTAGGAACATTGAAGGCCCCCCAAATGGGTTGTACCTTCCTCGTTTTGAATAAATTACATTTAATAGATAAACTATAAAATATTAGATTCATAGTTTAGTACTATACCTATAACCTCACTTTTCTATTTCAGTTTAATATTATACAAAAGGAATGACTTAATTTTTGTATTAAGAAGTGCAAACAACATATTTCCAACATTTAACAGCATGTCAATATTCTTTTTCTTAAATGTGACCTTCACGTAATTGAGGTGGTGGGTTTCCAAGTGTCTTTTCAATTTAGTGGGCTTTATACTGTCTGCCGCCAGTACAAGACACTCACACACTTGGGTCTCTCTGCTTTTCCTTTGACCAGAGTGCTTGTAAAGCCTGGCGACAGATATGCCTCGTTGTATTTTCCTATTTTTACCCTTTTTATGGCGTTGTTGTGGTGGTTGCGTCGTTTGTTACAGCTGCAAAAGACTATTATCTGATTTGCGCTTTACAGCAGTCACAGATCTGACCTTATTTATCTCTTATCTTTTTCTTTCCTCGTTGTTCTGTTTCTTTCTTGCTCTTGTTGTGTGGTTGTGTGTCTCTCTCTCTGGTTGTGTGGTTGGAACACAGTGCACGTCATGTCGGTTCTGCTTGATTTCTTTCTCTTTAATTTGTATTTCTTAGGTGCAATCATATAAAATAGTGCCATTATTGTTTGGAAGGCCATTTGTTCGAATTTGTTCTTATATTGTTTTACTAGTGTGTGTGTGTGTGTGTGTGGGTTGGTGATGGGGTTGCGCTCCCCTGTAGTTCCCATGCCCCCCCCTAGGAGGAGTGCCCCGAGTTTGGCAACTACGAGCCTAATGAGATCAGGGGGCCACGGATACTTATAGCAGCAGGCCGGCTGATTTGCGTATCTTGTGTGTGTGATCAGGATCAGACGTAATTAGGAGCTGGAATGATAAAGAAAAGCCGCTGGGTAAAGAGAGGGAGTGTTTGTGCATTGTTCAAGGTCACTACATATATTTATTCACCAGTCTGATATTCTTTGCCTATCCTTTGTCCTTAGTTACTCTGACAGATTTTTCAGCAATCACTGCTTTGTGTTAGTGTAGTAAGCATAAGGCTTTCATTACAGAATGGACATATACCTCCTAGGAGAGTTTCGTGCATTGTGCAAGTATGGTTTTAGTATCAATAACTGACTCTCATTTCTGAAAAGATAAAAGGTGATCTCAAGGGTTTAGGCTTTGTGCTGGCAACAGAAAAAAAACAATCTGTGCTGACTTCCTACTTAATCAAAAACATCTTGTTCAGTAAAATGTTTTTAAAATTAATAAAATAAAATGAATATTAGATAGCTGCTCGCCCAATAGTGCCCACACACATTCAGGGAGAGAGAGAGAGAGAGAGAGAGAGAGAGAGATGAAGGCTACATTTTAAGCTGCAAATTTATTTCCACATTCATCAGAAGGGCCCATGTTTCACTATCTACTGATAACTTTATTTCGTCTCCCTGAACATGCAGGGTCATCAGCTAGCAGATACCAGCATGCTGGCAGCGGATAGCAGTTGTACAGTGAGACGGGGATTAAACCCATGCAACATTCATTAATTTGTGTCAGTAGTAGTTTTAACTGGCTGGTGGTCTAATTTCTGATATTGCAACAATCAACCCTATTGTATGCATACATGAAACAGGCATACATGTTGCCATGATGTGCAATTACACCCTGGGGTCTTTTGCTTATCGTTATTTTTATTGCTATACTTACAATAACCACAACCCGCTTCTGGCACAGGAGAATGCTCTTGCACCTGATGCAGCACTTTATTCAAGTGGACTGCCAAGAACCGGTATCTCTACTTTCTGTCTCGGTTTCAGTCCTTTTATTTCTCTATATAGCCTGCAGCAAGTGCTGTGAATCTGCCCATAACCACAAGGGCTGTTTACCTGTTCCGCCTGTTGGGACTTATTTTGTGTGTGAGAGAGTGCATTTCCATGGCAGTGAAATCATTTTTATGAAACCCACAGACTTATGGGATTGATATAAAGGAGCACATAATCCTGAGTTCCAGATCGTGAAAGTTGTTTCAAATATTGAGCGTCCAAATGCAGCGGCACCGTTAGGGAGGTTCCAGACACAAAGGCGCCAGGTGAAACCATTGAAAGGAATTCGGATTCCAACCAATTGGATCCAGGTATTTCTGGACCGTCAACTTTCAGGGAATTAATTAGCTTTGACTTTTTAATCTATCAGGGCGTGGTCTATTTTGAGATGATTAATCTGCAACATGGTGACATACGTTTTGTTAACAAGGGCAAGGATTGAATTGAAAATGATGCTCCTTGTAATGTGTGTTAAAAATGGGTTTTCAAGAAGCTTTGAATGGAAGAAATAAATTCCCATCAAATCTGGCAACAGAGGTATGTATTGTACAGCAATACTATATTAGGGCTGCCTCTTCATTCATCTATCTTTTTGTCTTTTTGTCAACTGAGAGATCAGTTGTCAAATTGTGCGAGTGTTGGTCGCCTCATTGACAGCCCTGTCCGACATCCTAACACCTTCACGTCTGCAAGGGGAAAACTTTGGTGAGCCCCGCCCTTCAGAGCATGTTGCAAAAGCTGATGGAACAAAAACTGAGGAAATATCTTCAGTATCACTGTTGTTTTACTACGTAGATGGAGATTTTCAATAAGTCAATCAAGTAGCCCATGTTGGCTGCTCCATTTAGCTCATCTTGTAGCTTTCCTTACCAGCCACAACACTCTAGATAGACACAAATCCTACCTTATGTATGAGGAACAAGGACAAAACATACAAAGCTTTACATTTATGGTTATGGTTATTATTGGACACATAATGGTATATAATGGTATATCAAATTACGGGTGGATGTGTTGCAGAGCCGAGCTACACCTGTGAGAGCTCGTTACCCTTGATGGATGTCATATGACGCACCGCTCTCTGAATTTCCTCCACTAGTTATTCCTTCTGTCACGGGCCATAGGGAAGCCAAAGAAAAACTGGTGCCCACCACGGGTGAGTGAGAGGCTACGCAGTGATGCATTGTGTTACACACAATGCATCACCGCGTGTCAATATGGCATCTCCTGGGAGGCTTAGGAGTTCTATTCCCAGCAGGGGCCACCCATGCAGACCATAAATCTGCGAGGGAGGAGTTGTAAAACTGAAATAATCAGCACAGTTACTGTCGCACGCTGTTGTAGCGTGTTGATGAAACTTGAACAGCGCTCGAGTTATTTTTGGAAGCTCCAGAGATAGTAATAATCTTGTCCACCACCTCGTTCCAGGCAGATTTATCTTGAAATGTATCAAATGTATTTGGGACAGGCATACAAGCCACCTAGAGGAAGAATCCCATGGACTTTGATGAGCTCCTGACTTCAAATTAGTAGCTAAAGCATGTCCAAGTGAAATAACTTCTATTCACAAAAAAGGATACACATCTTTTCCTCTAGCCCCTTGTGCAACCCAGTCTCCAAAAAAAGCGTGAAATGGCTACGTTGGTCCACCGTGATAAACGTAGTCATGTTACGTTTTCCCCCAAAATAACGTTACTATGTTACGTTTCTTTTGGCCCATTCATTTACATTGCTTTGCAAATAGGTCACGTGACTATCAAGTTTCCCGTTAGTGAAAAGAAAAACATGGCGGACGGTCAGCATAATCTCCGTGAAAAACACAATATTTTAAGAAAGCATCAGCATTTGTATGCATTTCGATGGCATTTCTAGCGAGAAGTATGCGTTATTCTTTCATAATCTTCTATCAGAGACTGTAGAAGACCTTCCGTTTATTCGTTTCTGCGAAGATTTGAGTGTCCCTTTGGGAAAGCGTGATTACGCAACGCCTTTAACGGCGCATTATTAAAAAAACACTTCCAGTGGGGGCGTTACCGTAAAGAAGCGTTCAGCCTTAAAGCCACTAATCGCCAAACAAAACAAACTCAAAGCACTCGAATCACATTATGACTTTTTAAACATAAATTCCGTTATTTTTATGAGTTTTCAATGAAAGAATGCATCATTTCCGGGGGTAGGCATGCCCGGGACATCCCGAATTATGGGCAATTTTGATTTGTCCAGCTTTTTGACAGCTCCAGTCCCGACTTCCAATCACAGCCTCCTAAATCAATGACGCGCCTAAAACTCTCGGTTCGAACATTACGTCTTGTTTACATGGGAAAGGGGGGCGGGGCTTCGCCCTCAGAGCGGAGCGTCATTTCTCGCTCCACACGTCTCCTCTTTTTACTGGCCAGGAAAACGGGCGATCTATCCCACGTGGGTCTGGCTCCATTCCATTGGCTCTGACGAATCCATAGAGAGGCGGGACTTATAATTTGCCCGGCAAACGGAGAGATTTGAGCTGCATTGCTTCCACTGTGCGTGAAGTGGCCGTGAGGCCTCCACTAAAGTCTCTCTCTATTTGTTCTGCTTTACTCAATAAAAGTAAAACCTTTACAGATATACTGTCCACACACTAGGCTAACATAATGGAGACTTCCAGGCTTCGTCCTTTATGTTTTATGGGGATAAAGCCCCTGTAAGTAGTTTTTTCCCAAGCAAATCTGAGTTTCTTCTTTTTTTGTGTGTCCCATACAAATATCAAAATATATATACTGATTTTCACATCCAAACACACTCACTTATGTTCCCTTTTATCATGACAACAAGAAATTTCAAGATAAACCTTTTGCTTTCATAAATCATACAGTTTTAGTGTGTAAATGCCCAGCAGTGTACGGTCCGGGGGCCCCTATCGGGCCACTTGTTAGATGGGTTTGATGGGTTACCGACTAAAATATATGCCCCCACCCCCTAACTTGATTTAGGTCTGTTGCCTCAGGGTAACTTGTAAATATAATAAGTCAAACAAGCAATGTAAGCATTAAGAAAGTAGTGCATTTTGAGCACATTAACCACAAATGGATTCAAACATAAATTCAAAAATATTAAACAAAGAAATGAAATGACCAACACTGTATGTACAAAATCCACATACAAAACATGTAAACTTAAAGGGCTTGTTTGTGTCAAATTTTATGGCATACACATTCAACTGGCCTACAATAACCTGAAGAATGTCTTAAAATACTGAAGGGGGGGACATGATATCATTAGAAATGTTATGCCAGAGGGAGCACAGAATGTATTGTGGGGTGTTCAACAAGGAGGATTTTCAACCTCTACTATGTCTCCATCCTCATCTTGATCGACAGACTCACTGTCACTATCATCAGACATGCGTTATCCTAGTTTTAGTGTGTAAATGCAATTTCCAGCATGAGACCTAAAAAACGCCTACAGGAATAAAAGGGTTAAACCAGATACAACTTGCTTGTTTGACTTATTTGACTTATTATATTTACAAGTTTCCCTGAGGCAGTTAGGGGGTGGGGGCATAAATTTTAGTCAGTAACCCATCCAACCCATCTTAAAACTCAGTCGAAGGAGTCTAACGCCGGAGTCACAGGGTGCAACAAAACTCTGTAGTGAAAAAAGTGAAGGCCGAGGCATGCTGGGTGAGGTGCGATCCCGGCCCTTTTGGGACAGTGTTGTGCCTGAACGCGTTCATTGAACGATAGTTCATGAACTTGTTGATATTTTGGGCGAACGTGAACTGAACGTACTGTATTAATGCCCGATGAACGTCACTGTTCTCGTTCATTCTGGTGTCTATGAACGGCGCGTTCGTTCAGCTTAACATCGTTCAATGGGGTACCAGATTTCTATAGAAAACACACCATAAACGCGCATTAATAAGTGTAGCAAAGAGGCGGCGTATAATAATTTTAAAGAGTTTATGAAGTTACTGACAAGGTCGGTGAGGATGGGAGGAATCTGACCTTTCTTTGCAAACATTTGCACCTTAATGATTACTGTCCTGTTTTTCTTTTAATAATTCCTTATTTAAAAAAGACCATTTAAGCAGCATGTGTTTGAGAATGTAGTGTAGGGGTAAACTCTGCAACTGCTGCTAGTGTGGAGTGAATAGACAGCAACATAGCATCAAAGAATCATTAGGGAAATGCTGTCCCCTCAATGCTAATGTAAACCCTGGTTGGATAAGGATTCAAATTGGATAAGAAGATTAAATCTGATGCATCGCTTCAGTGTTAAAACTGATAAAATAATTGCTGTCTGTGGTTCTGGGCTGTGGCAATAATTTAAAAAAAAAATAGCTCGCAGCAACGTATGGAAAAAAAGAACTGAACTAGTTCATTTTTAAAATTTGTAAACTAAACTTTGAACTAGTTAATGTAGAAAGTAAACTTTCCCAACACTGGCTATAGGACCCCGGAAGATGATGAACTATGCCTGGGAAGGGCGAAGCCATGCCGGTACGAGCATGATGTGCAAATTAGTCGTCAGATCAAAGTATAGTAGTGATAGACTAATCGAACCATCTAACAAGTGGCCCGATAGGGGCCCCCGGACCGTACACTGCTGGGCATTTACACACTAAAACTGTATGATTTATGAAAGCAAAAGGTTTATCTTGAAATTTCTTGTTGTCATGATAAAAGGGAACATAAGTGAGTGTGTTTGGATGTGAAAATCAGTATATATATTTTGATATTTGTATGGGACACACAAAAAAAGAAGAAACTCAGATTTGCTTGGGAAAAAACTACTTACAGGGGCTTTATCCCCATAAAACATAAAGGACGAAGCCTGGAAGTCTCCATTATGTTAGCCTAGTGTGTGGACAGTATATCTGTAAAGGTTTTACTTTTATTGAGTAAAGCAGAACAAATAGAGAGAGACTTTAGTGGAGGCCTCACGGCCACTTCACGCACAGTGGAAGCAATGCAGCTCAAATCTCTCCGTTTGCCGGGCAAATTATAAGTCCCGCCTCTCTATGGATTCGTCAGAGCCAATGGAATGGAGCCAGACCCACGTGGGATAGATCGCCCGTTTTCCTGGCCAGTAAAAAGAGGAGACGTGTGGAGCGAGAAATGACGCTCCGCTCTGAGGGCGAAGCCCCGCCCCCCTTTCCCATGTAAACAAGACGTAATGTTCGAACCGAGAGTTTTAGGCGCGTCATTGATTTAGGAGGCTGTGATTGGAAGTCGGGACTGGAGCTGTCAAAAAGCTGGACAAATCAAAATTGCCCATAATTCGGGATGTCCCGGGCATGCCTACCCCCGGAAATGATGCATTCTTTCATTGAAAACTCATAAAAATAACGGAATTTATGTTTAAAAAGTCATAATGTGATTCGAGTGCTTTGAGTTTGTTTTGTTTGGCGATTAGTGGCTTTAAGGCTGAACGCTTCTTTACGGTAACGCCCCCACTGGAAGTGTTTTTTTAATAATGCGCCGTTAAAGGCGTTGCGTAATCACGCTTTCCCAAAGGGACACTCAAATCTTCGCAGAAACGAATAAACGGAAGGTCTTCTACAGTCTCTGATAGAAGATTATGAAAGAATAACGCATACTTCTCGCTAGAAATGCCATCGAAATGCATACAAATGCTGATGCTTTCTTAAAATATTGTGTTTTTCACGGAGATTATGCTGACCGTCCGCCATGTTTTTCTTTTCACTAACGGGAAACTTGATAGTCACGTGACCTATTTGCAAAGCAATGTAAATGAATGGGCCAAAAGAAACGTAACATAGTAACGTTATTTTGGGGGAAAACGTAACATGACTACGTTTATCACGGTGGACCAACGTAGCCATTTCACGCTTTTTTTGGAGACTGGGTTGCCTTGTGGTACACTCTTTAATGTTCCACTCAGGATGATTTGTAACCTTTTGTGCAATGTGTGCAATAGTTTGCGTGATGACCAAATAACCAATGCCAATCCCATCGTCCTCAGCTGTGTTTAGAGAAAATGAGCTAATGTTAGCATATAAACATGCAAAGGTAAGACAATAAACATGGAAAACATTACACCAAAGATCATCATCCAAATCATCATAATCTTAATCATAATAATTAATATTGTCTTTGTCAGTGTTAATTAACAGCAACATTTTCACTGAAACGAAAGAACTTTGATAAAAAGTGAACAAAACGTTGCGCTGTGTTATTCTGTGGTGGTCAGCTCATTGCTCATAATGTAGGTTTGCAGGGAGAAGGTGACATGCTATTGAGTATCTGCCTTCCTACCTTATATTTCATCATCACAACTGGAAAGTTGATTGTTTATAAGATAAGCTCTGCATGCTAATATGCTAGCAGTGACAAAGCGTTTAGCCAGTAATATTAATCAGAATGACTATTATGATGTGACAGCCAGTCCATAAACCCCCCAAAGAAACACCAGTCTGGCTCTGGTGGGAGAGTCAGGTGATCAACTATGCCAATAGCTTTCATCTTCTGGAAACCACAATGACTACTCTTCCACTTTGCCGTAGGCATAAAAGCACCTACTGCCAACTTTAACCGTACTAACTTGGCGCAGAAGGTTGGGGTGTAGCTTGAAGTCGTATAAGCGGCATAATCGTGTTTGTGCAGGCCGAGCTGTACCTGTCAGCTGGCGGAACCCTTTGAAATCATGTTCTATCACAGCGTGTTCTTTTTGACAGGAAAAAATGTGCTGTCACGTGCATCCTGCTGCAGCACACAGTGCTTAAAGCATGCAAAGCTGCGCATTGTTTGGACAGAACACTTAATTTAAAAAAAGCTTTATTTAACAGGTAAGCTTGTTAGACTCTAGAAAAGACCCAAACTGTATCTCCTGGGACTTGAGAGCATTCTTTCCCCTCCTGTTTCTGTTTCTTCTCAGACCTGGCAGCTGAGTGCCCCGAAAGCTGGGAGACAGACACGAGAGCAAATAATTACCTTTCCCAGGTAGCCGCAGTGATTGTTGGGGGGGCTCGGGGACTGGAGGATGAGTGAAGAGGGCTCTCTCTCAGTGTGTGTGTGTGTGTCCGAAAAACAGCATGTCCTTTTGACCTTGCAGCGCCGCAGACACACACAGAGAGACGGTTTTGTGTCCTCAGACAAGAGGTCTGCTTTCACCTGAGCAGGTTCGGCCAATTACCCCCCCCCCCAGACAGGCAGGACGAGTGACTGGCTGAGAGAGGACTGGGCTTGGTATTGGGAGAGAGGGATTTTAGGAGCAGAAGCTACTTTGGCTTCTAAAAAACTGAAAACAGACTTCTAAAAACCAGGACTTGGTGTTGCTGTCAACGTTTCTTGATGAGAGGGAGCGGACATAAAAAATGTCATCAGCGCCGCCGAGGATCACAAGGTTTCTCCGTCGAGGCTGGTTTTTGGCTAAATGGCATTCCTCTGTGCCTTTAGGCGTGTGAGCAGGTTCAGACCTGGCCACAAGTACACACAGACACACACACACACACACACACAGACACACACACACACACACAGTGCCAAAGGACTCAAATGGCATCACATCATGCGATTTTACACTAAATTCTGGCAGAGAAGGAACATTCTTTCTCTTTGGTGTGATCAGGTGCTGGAATGACAGTAAAAGCGTGTCTTGACAAATCAAAGAATTGTCGGAGCTAGTCAATTCCAATGTTTGTGATTGTCGAACACTCAATATCCTCTAAATCAGTGTTTCTCAACTGGTGGGTCCCGACCCACAAGTGGGTCACGGACCCGTTTGTAGTGGGTCACGGGCCATTGCACGGAAAAAAAAAGTTTAAAAAAGGTTAAAAAAAAATCATCCTGGGATTTTATTTTGAAGGGACTTTCTCTAATGCAGCGGAGTGATTTTCCGGCTCGTCCGTCCATGTTTTCAGTCAGCGTGGCAATTAGAACGCGGAAGCACAGACTCAAATCAATTATTTATACTGTATTTCATGCTACTTTATAGTGAGAGGATTTCTCAGAGGTATATTTTGTAAATTCAACCACAATAGTAGCTCCACCTTTATTCAACAGTTTTAATAGCTCAGCAGGTACATTTCTTTTCTATGCAAAACATATAAATTTGATGTACGTTACTCGGGAGGATAAAAAAACATTTTGCATTATATCATTGAACTAATGATATTAACTGAGAACATATGATGTGATGGTGGTGCATAGAGTAGAGTGATGCGTTGGGAGCCGCAAAGTTGGTGGTTCAAATCCTGGCGGCCCCATGTGACATGCCAAAGTGTCCCTGAGCGAGATACTTAAACCATAACTGCTCCCCAGGCAAAATGTAACACATGAGTTAAAATGCAATGTAAGTTGCTTTGAATAAATGCGTCAGTTAAATGACATGTAATGTAATATCCATCAGATCATGCATAACAAGTTTTACCACGCCGGTCTACCTTTATCCATAGCACTGAGCTGTTCTACAACTCCTGTCTTCTCCTTTGTTTTGATCAGGGTAAGGCATTTAATAAGCTACATCCCATTGTCTGTGTTGTGCAGTACATTTTTACCTGCCAGGCCTTTTGAAATAGTTCTCACAAAGATGTGGGGCGGCTACCGGAGCCGTTTCGATATTTATCCCCAGACGAGGCCTCTCTTCAAAAGGAGAGCGTGTTCTCCTGCACAGAGCTTAGCCACATACGCTTCAACCTGGGGTTCATTGGCACATCGTACTGCAAAATGCAGAAAAACGTCCAGCCACAAGTTTAAATGCACTGGAATGACAACCCAGTCTCCAAAAAAAGCGTGAAATGGCTACGTTGGTCCACCGTGATAAACGTAGTCATGTTACGTTTTCCCCCAAAATAACGTTACTATGTTACGTTTCTTTTGGCCCATTCATTTACATTGCTTTGCAAATAGGTCACGTGACTATCAAGTTTCCCGGTAGCGAAAAGAAAAACATGGCGGACGGTCAGCATAATCTCCGTGAAAAACACAATATTTTAAGAAAGCATCAGCATTTGTATGCATTTCGATGGCATTTCTAGCGAGAAGTATGCGTTATTCTTTCATAATCTTCTATCAGAGACTGTAGAAGACCTTCCGTTTATTCGTTTCTGCGAAGATTTGAGTGTCCCTTTGGGAAAGCGTGGCTACGCAACGCCTTTAACGGCGCATTATTAAAAAAACACTTCCAGTGGGGGCGTTACCGTAAAGAAGCGTTCAGCCTTAAAGCCACTAATCGCCAAACAAAACAAACTCAAAGCACTCGAATCACATTATGACTTTTTAAACATAAATTCCGTTATTTTTATGAGTTTTCAATGAAAGAATGCATCATTTCCGGGGGTAGGCATGCCCGGGACATCCCGAATTATGGGCAATTTTGATTTGTCCAGCTTTTTGACAGCTCCAGTCCCGACTTCCAATCACAGCCTCCTAAATCAATGACGCGCCTAAAACTCTCGGATCGAACATTACGTCTTGTTTACATGGGAAAGGGGGGCGGGGCTTCGCCCTCAGAGCGGAGCGTCATTTCTCGCTCCACACGTCTCCTCTTTTTACTGGCCAGGAAAACGGGCGATCTATCCCACGTGGGTCTGGCTCCATTCCATTGGCTCTGACGAATCCATAGAGAGGCGGGACTTATAATTTGCCCGGCAAACGGAGAGATTTGAGCTGCATTGCTTCCACTGTGCGTGAAGTGGCCGTGAGGCCTCCACTAAAGTCTCTCTCTATTTGTTCTGCTTTACTCAATAAAAGTAAAACCTTTACAGATATACTGTCCACACACTAGGCTAACATAATGGAGACTTCCAGGCTTCGTCCTTTATGTTTTATGGGGATAAAGCCCCTGTAAGTAGTTTTTTCCCAAGCAAATCTGAGTTTCTTCTTTTTTTGTGTGTCCCATACAAATATCAAAATATATATACTGATTTTCACATCCAAACACACTCACTTATGTTCCCTTTTATCATGACAACAAGAAATTTCAAGATATACCTTTTGCTTTCATAAATATGACAGTTTTAGTGTGTAAATGCCCAGCAGTGTACGGTCCGAGGGCCCCTATCGGGCCACTTGTTAGATGGGTTTGATGGGTTACCGACTAAAATATATGCCCCCACCCCCTAACTTGATTTAGGTCTGTTGCCTCAGGGTAACTTGTAAATATAATAAGTCAAACAAGCAATGTAAGCATTAAGAAAGTAGTGCATTTTGAGCACATTAACCACAAATGGATTCAAACATAAATTCAAAAATATTAAACAAAGAAATGAAATGACCAACACTGTATGTACAAAATCCACATACAAAACATGTAAACTTAAAGGGCTTGTTTGTGTCAAATTTTATGGCATACACATTCAACTGGCCTACAATAACCTGAAGAATGTCTTAAAATACTGAAGGGGGGGACATGATATCATTAGAAATGTTATGCCAGAGGGAGCACAGAATGTATTGTGGGGTGTTCAACAAGGAGGATTTTCAACCTCTACTATGTCTCCATCCTCATCTTGATCGACAGACTCACTGTCACTATCATCAGACATGCGTTATCCTAGTTTTAGTGTGTAAATGCAATTTCCAGCATGAGACCTAAAAAACGCCTACAGGAATAAAAGGGTTAAACCAGATACAACTTGCTTGTTTGACTTATTTGACTTATTATATTTACAAGTTTCCCTGAGGCAGTTAGGGGGTGGGGGCATACATTTTAGTCAGTAACCCATCCAACCCATCTTAAAACTCAGTCGAAGGAGTCTAACGCCGGAGTCACAGGGTGCAACAAAACTCTGTAGTGAAAAAAGTGAAGGCCGAGGCATGCTGGGTGAGGTGCGATCCCGGCCCTTTTGGGACAGTGTTGTGCCTGAACACGTTCATAAACTTGTTGATATTTTGGGCGAACGTGAACTCAACGTACTGTATTAATGCCCGATGAACGTCACTGTTCTCGTTCATTCTTGTGTCTATGAACGGCGCGTTCGTTCAGCTTAACATCGTTCAATGGGGTACCAGATTTCTATAGAAAACACACCATAAACGCGCATTAATAAGTGTAGCAAAGAGGCGGCGTATAATAATTTTAAAGAGTTTATGAAGTTACTGACAAGGTCGGTGAGGATGGGAGGAATCTGACCTTTCTTTGCAAACATTTGCACCTTAATGATTACTGTCCTGTTTTTCTTTTAATAATTCCTTATTTAAAAAAGACCATTTAAGCAGCATGTGTTTGAGAATGTAGTGTAGGGGTAAACTCTGCAACTGCTGCTAGTGTGGAGTGAATAGACAGCAACATAGCATCAAAGAATCATTAGGGAAATGCTGTCCCCTCAATGCTAATGTAAACCCTGGTTGGATAAGGATTCAAATTGGATAAGAAGATTAAATCTGATGCATCGCTTCAGTGTTAAAACTGATAAAATAATTGCTGTCTGTGGTTCTGGGCTGTGGCAATAATTTAAAAAAAAAATAGCTCGCAGCAACGTATGGAAAAAAAGAACTGAACTAGTTCATTTTTTGGAACCGTGAACTTAGTTCAAATATTTTGAATTATGAACTGAACTAGTTCCTTTTTAAAATTTGTAAACTAAACTTTGAACTAGTTAATGTAGAAAGTAAACTTTCCCAACACTGGCTATAGGACCCCGGAAGATGATGAACTATGCCTGGGAAGGGCGAAGCCATGCCGGTACGAGCATGATGTGCAAATTAGTCGTCAGATCAAAGTATAGTAGTGATAGACTAATCGAACCATCTAACAAGTGGCCCGATAGGGGCCCCCGGACCGTACACTGCTGGGCATTTACACACTAAAACTGTCATATTTATGAAAGCAAAAGGTATATCTTGAAATTTCTTGTTGTCATGATAAAAGGGAACATAAGTGAGTGTGTTTGGATGTGAAAACAGTATATATATTTTGATATTTGTATGGGACACACAAAAAAAGAAGAAACTCAGATTTGCTTGGGAAAAAACTACTTACAGGGGCTTTATCCCCATAAAACATAAAGGACGAAGCCTGGAAGTCTCCATTATGTTAGCCTAGTGTGTGGACAGTATATCTGTAAAGGTTTTACTTTTATTGAGTAAAGCAGAACAAATAGAGAGAGACTTTAGTGGAGGCCTCACGGCCACTTCACGCACAGTGGAAGCAATGCAGCTCAAATCTCTCCGTTTGCCGGGCAAATTATAAGTCCCGCCTCTCTATGGATTCGTCAGAGCCAATGGAATGGAGCCAGACCCACGTGGGATAGATCGCCCGTTTTCCTGGCCAGTAAAAAGAGGAGACGTGTGGAGCGAGAAATGACGCTCCGCTCTGAGGGCGAAGCCCCGCCCCCCTTTCCCATGTAAACAAGACGTAATGTTCGATCCGAGAGTTTTAGGCGCGTCATTGATTTAGGAGGCTGTGATTGGAAGTCGGGACTGGAGCTGTCAAAAAGCTGGACAAATCAAAATTGCCCATAATTCGGGATGTCCCGGGCATGCCTACCCCCGGAAATGATGCATTCTTTCATTGAAAACTCATAAAAATAACGGAATTTATGTTTAAAAAGTCATAATGTGATTCGAGTGCTTTGAGTTTGTTTTGTTTGGCGATTAGTGGCTTTAAGGCTGAACGCTTCTTTACGGTAACGCCCCCACTGGAAGTGTTTTTTTAATAATGCGCCGTTAAAGGCGTTGCGTAGCCACGCTTTCCCAAAGGGACACTCAAATCTTCGCAGAAACGAATAAACGGAAGGTCTTCTACAGTCTCTGATAGAAGATTATGAAAGAATAACGCATACTTCTCGCTAGAAATGCCATCGAAATGCATACAAATGCTGATGCTTTCTTAAAATATTGTGTTTTTCACGGAGATTATGCTGACCGTCCGCCATGTTTTTCTTTTCGCTACCGGGAAACTTGATAGTCACGTGACCTATTTGCAAAGCAATGTAAATGAATGGGCCAAAAGAAACGTAACATAGTAACGTTATTTTGGGGGAAAACGTAACATGACTACGTTTATCACGGTGGACCAACGTAGCCATTTCACGCTTTTTTTGGAGACTGGGTTGGGAATGACCATTTCTTGCTGGTTGGTGAGGATTTACTTCTCTTTGATTTAAAATTGTTGACAGGTTGTAAATAAATTTCACAGGAGTTTTTCTTAACTGGAGAAATGTTTCATGGTTAAAAGGTGGTGTTTCTTTTAGGACAACACGTGGGGTGGATGGTGGTCAGAACAAGGTTTTCATATGATATAAATGCGTGGCAAATGCCCCCCCAAAAAAGTGAAAGAGTAAAATGTTGGGCCACTATAGGCTGGAAATCAGCTTCAATGCTCCTCATCTTCAAGGCAGAATCTCTTTAAGATATTCTGTTGTCTTCTGGAATGATGATTTTGGAGAAAATGCCGCTGAGTGGATTCTAAAACAAAGGTCAAGAACTGCTCGTCTGTGAGAGGTGCTGGAGTTGTCTGGCTATGCTCTGCGCTCGTAGACAACTAAGACTTTTATCTACACTGTCATCAAGAGAAACCATGTAGCTGCTCCACTGCCTACAAAAAAAATGAGGATTTACTTTGTGGACCCGTCTCAAGACATCCGAGTCCATTTATCAACCTGTTTGTCATTCTCCGAAAAAGCCACCTTTCAGTCTTAATTTGTCATCATCTATAGCCAATATTGTAATTTCCACAAGCGCATAACTCTGACAAGACTAAGTCCTCACCGTTGTGTAACCTGTGCAAAGGTTGTCTTTGTGTGTTTTGCATCGGGCTTCCCTGACAACACATTCATCTTTCTGCCTTTTCAGAACGGCTTTCTCGCCCCCTAATTTGTCACCATACGTGCTCACTGACTATGCTAAATACTCCCACCCCCCCACCCAACTCCTCCTTCCCCCCGTGCTCTCCTGTCACATTACAAGGGCTAATGGGGTGCACTTCAGATAACTGCTGTTTGACCAAGTCTGTCTCCGACCTTTAATAGTCTGCTTCAACAAGCGCAGCACCAAAAGCAAACTTGACGACGGAGACGATATACGTGACCCTGAACACATGCCTGCACACAAGTATTTGCTGACACTTTTATCCTCTTTTCCAATGTGGCATTCCACGTATCGGCACACGGAGGTTTGGTGGTGTCAAAGGAATAAGTAAATTGAAACAGGAAGTGGTTTTAGTTTCTGGGGCATTTGGGGGTTTCACTCAGTCAGTCCCCCCTCCACTCCCCCCCCCCCCCCCCCCCCCCCCCCCCATTCACACACAAACACACACACTACTGTTCGACTGAATTCAGTTTTTACATGTTATACATAATTGATCCCCCTTCCATTGGCACATCCCCAACCAGTATCAGCTAATGTTAATTGACAATACACCATATTGGTTTTAGAAAACATTCCCAGCATTAAGAAATGTCGTCTGGTGCTCGTTAGTTTAAAAGTCACCTTGGTTTAGTTTTCCTGCTTCGAGAGTTGCTGGAAACAAAAGAATATTTGATGGATGGAAGTAACACTTAAGTATTAACGTTCTCCTGAAAAAAGAAAGTTTCATGTATCCCTTTCTCTTCTATCCGATCCTCAATAACGTCCCAACATGGACACACACGGGGGAACAAACGGGCTGTTATTGCACGACAGTTCCCCACAGCTCTTATCACACCGTGGCCTCATGCAACGAACGAAAGGCGCTATCTCACTTAGCCCCCTCTCCTGACCGGACTGGCCACCACAGATAGCCACCGCGATTCTACTCACTATTTAGCCATCTAGCTGCTGAAGAACAACACTTCTGCTATTGGTCTACAGCTTGTTCAAGGGGAACCGGTCGGGGGTGGCTGAGCATAGCTAGCACTCGCTGCCGCCCATGTCTACAAGTGGTGTTTCTTTTTTCAGACTTTTATGGAAAGATAAGAAAAATGTGCATATTATCTGTGTGAAGCAAGAGGTCAAATTCTTCTTGTGTATTAATTATCTTTCTCTAACATTGCTTTTTTTATTTTAAACCGTACTGCTAGTCGGCTGGAGGGGAACATAGTGGCCACTTTTACGTACATATTGTAGAGACTCTCGCTAATGAAGCTCTGGACAACGTGCTCTGCTTGAGACTTTATTACGGAAACAGGCTACTGTCGGCCGTAACCTATGCCGAACAAAACCAAAAACCGCTCTCCCAAAACGGTGGCACTAGGATGAGTGACATAAAACATTGTGAGCCCTTCACTGGACTTCCAAGACTCCGTAAAGTGTAACCCCGCTCACAGACCATGTGAATAACAGTCCGTTACAATAGGAAGAATCTCTCAAACAGCCCTGCACTGAGACAGGTGTGCACACTAAGGCTCTCATCTCAAGAGCTCAATAAAACAAATGAAATGTGACTGCAAAACCGTCAAAAGGGCCACGTCGACGCCTTTTTAATTGCATAAAGATATTATGACTTTGAACAGAGGCATTTGCCTTCGTTCCCTCTTACCTGTGGTGCTGCATACTTCAGTTCGGATGGTTTTGGTGCGCCCGGCAGAGACGGGGGGCGTCTGTGGAATATTAAGCGATCATTTTCTTTTAACCACAGTTGCTAGAGTTCCTTGAGTAACAGGTTCAAGGTTGCTGTTGCTGTCAAATGTAGTTCTTTGGAGCCAATGCCATAATATTTCCCGCCACCAATACCTCCAACACTCGGCAACTCACACAAAAAACGTCTAGACTGATTTGCACCTGACTGAGAGGTGGAAATCTGGGGATAAATGTATCCTCTAAACATATTTTAAAAAAAGAATAGATGCTCTCTGGAAAATTTTGAAAAACACCCTTGGTACACATTGATTGATAAATATCTGTGTCTAGTTAATTTACTTGATAGGGTATCAATAGTGGCGAACTCTCAAAATACTTTAATCATCTTCACCTGAGGAATGTTTTACATTAGATGTAAAACATTGGAAATAAGCAGTGCATCACAATCAGGATACAAGGGGATCTGTTTTTTTCCAAATGCTTTAATGTGGCAAAATAAACACCCAATAAGATTGCAATATACGCTTGAGCTATTTGGAGAAAATATACACCTGTCACTTTGAAGGAAAACAAGAATCTGACAGTATTTGCTGGGACAGGTCTAATCGTTATGGCTGCGGTAAAAAGATAGCTGTACAAAACAAGACCAAACACGGTTGTACAACTGATCCTTTTGTGTAAATGTTAATGGATCACATGATCTGTTGTGTAAGTGTTTTGGCAATGTGACTTCCACACGTTGGAAACACGTTTTATCAACCATGGTGTGTGCTGTAACAACGACATCGACATGAACCAGTTACAGACTTAAAGACGTATGAGTCATTCGTTCTTTTTCTGAATCAGATCTGAGCTGTGGAACAGCCAAACCTTTTTCTGTGAAAGAGAAAGTTACGTAAAGAAACATTTCTGATATTTTTGGAATGCTTTTCACATGCTTTGGTTTAAGCATTCCCACTGCTCGTTCAACGTTACACCACAGCGGGGCTGCAGGGGCCGGCGGTGGCTGTAAAAGCCAGGTGTGCCGGCAGCTGGATCGTCGCCTATAACCGCCATCCCCTGAGGACCGAGGTAGAGGAGCAGGAGAAGGAGCACTACTCTGCGGGCGTAACAAAAAACATCATGTGCATCGCACTGGTGTTAGACTAGGTTTTTGTTAACCAATGGCGTGACGGCTTTTCCACCGCCTCGCTCTCTCCAAGAGCATCGCACACATAGTTTTGACTTATATTCAGAACTTATGTAACTGTAAATGTTCACGACATATGCTAATAGAACAACAGTGAGCACTGTACCGTGTCTCTGCGACACGCCCCCATACGGTCCTCCACCAATCCTGAGTGCCTGGCTTTCTTCAGATCAGATCGCACGTTTAGGCAAAAAGCAGATTAGCACTCGTTGTGACTTTGTTTTCTTCTCTCGTTTTATTGGCGCCTGTGGTTTGCTGATGGCATCTCTATCGGCAAACCACAAGATAATAACCGCTTATGCCATTAGAACACAAGCCCCCCCCACACACACACACACAGTATGACCCTACTCAGGCAGCGCCATTAACCGAAGCAGGGTGGGGGACAGAACCAGGTAAGGGCAAATAAGGTAAAACGGATAAATACATTAAAAAAATGTTGCTGTCCTCAACTATCATCTATGTACAGCAACAATTTGCTGCACCTAAACCCCCGGGGTGGTGCACGCTAACCACCCAAAAGGCACAAAGACAAAAGCCCATACTATTAAAAGTGAGTCAGCGTTGCGTGCCGAGCGACACCATGTACACACTGTGTTTGATTCCCATTGTCCTTACACAGCACAATCCTTAGAGCTAATTTTCCGGTGTTAGGCAAAGTGTTGAAGTGCAGAGTTGAAATCACACAGCAAAAAAATTCAACTCTTACAGTGTCATGATCAGATTTATTTGCAACACTTAGTAGAGATAAATTAACTCTTTGATTTAGGTTTTAAATGTAACTTGCCAGTGTCACACTTCTTGGTATCAGGTTTAACTCCATGTAATATGGTGCATGGATTGGTGACGGTGTGCAGGGAGCACAGGGTTGTTGGTTTGAACCCTGCCTTACTCATGTTTCATGTCAAAGTGTCCCTGAGCAATACATCTAACACTGAATTGCTCCCTGGGCTAAAATGTAAACACCATGTGAATGCAACAGTGTCAACAGTGGAGGTAAAAATTAAGAAGGAAAAAAAATCTTCTCCTTTAGAATGTGGCAGTAAGATAGACCCTAACCCTAAATTTAGATATTGTTTCTGTTACGGAAGAGAAACTCTGTGGCATGGGAAGTAAATCTAAAGTAATAGTTAACTCATACCTTAGGTGAGGGCAGCCCTGTGAGTCAGTTATGTGGAACGTCCAATTGGTTTTCTTCTACGTGACGTTCGGTGGGTGATGTCAGCCTTGCTGGCACACATAGGGCACATGGTGGCCCCGGAGGCCCCATTGGAAGCCTCAGTGCTGCATTTTCTCTCTTATAATGAAGCGCATTACTGGAAATCAGAGAGTAATTATGCAGGCTGTTATTTTCACCTGTACAGATGCCTTACAAAGCCCTTACATCAAGCAACTTTTGCAAAAGAAAAACCAACTGTGATCATTTCTTGTGTTCTTTGTTGAGAGGCTGTTTTCATACAGTACAACAGTATCCTTTATCCGTGTCACAGCCCTTCTTCCCTCTCACCTGTCGCACTGTGACAGTGTAACATAGCTCTTCAGTGACCTCTCTCTCCTTTGTTTGTCTTCACACTTTTGTATTCTCTACCTACGTAACCAAAGCCCTCCACAGTAGCCCCTCACCTTAATCTCTACCCCCCCCCCCATCCCTCTCTCTCATTTTTGCTCTTCCACCACCATGATCCAAGCTGCTCTCATTCTCTTTACATCCCTTTGTGTTTTTTTCCTTCTTTTCCCTTTCGCTCTCCGTTGAACTTCCCTCCCCGTCGGTGTCGTCTGTCGTCCGTGCCGCTTTTCGGGGGATCAAAGACGATGCTTTCAGGTGACCGACTGATGGGATGCGGAGGAATCCTAAAGCTCTAGAAGTAGTCCAGTGGCTTCCTTGAATGTCTTAGAAAGCATCTACATTCACACCCTCACTCACAAGGACACACACATTCATGCCCCTCAGAGGGGGAACACTACTGACTGACTATGGCGTCGCCGACCACGAGCAAGTATCAATCAGTTGGAAATATTGCTATGAGATTACCTATTTCCCCATATTAGAGAGGAACCAGGCTACTCAGAGTAGGACATGCATGCTGTGACCTGGGGGGGGGTACTGCATTTATTTTTGAATACAGGGATGCATCACTAATGATCTCTCCTTCATGCACCGGCCATGGCGTGCTGCCTTTCCCCCCTTAATTGGTGTTTTTGTCATCCATATATGGTTCCTCTAACCATCTAACACAATTACAGAAAGAGCTGTTTCTTTGTTTGCGCAATATTTAAAATTAATGCACTTTAAAACACAATGTAACCTTAAAATAATGTATTTTGAAATTGAAAAAATGAAAAACATTTAGAAATTAACAGACTAATTAAGCCTTAAATTGTTTATTAATAACTTGCAAATGACACATTTATACAATTGTTTCTTAGTTCGTCTTTCAGAGAATGCGGCAGCAGCAGGTAACAGTAAACAGTGCTCAACCAAACGCAATTCCTCTCTTTTCAAGGTGAGTTGCTGACTTTAATAGGCAACATGGTAATTAACTCGCCTTGTGCCACCTCTGACTGCTGTGGTCAGGAACGCTTTTGCTGACCTTGACCCTCTCATGATGTCAACACACTAAAGTGCTTGGATATTTATAGGTCAGGGTGGAGGACAATGGACAACCTTTGAGGACTTCTGAGTCACTGCTACCCGCACGCCAGAAGTGCAATGAGCAATCCTCCCAAAGACCCGGTCCTGTGAGCTGGAGGAGGGGGGAGGGGTAGTTTTGATTAATCTTTAGCGTATTTTAAATGATTTATTATGTATTATTACCAACGGGGCCTGTGTATGGTATAAAAAACCCACTGATATAGGGAGAAAAAAACCCTTTATACTTGTGTTCTCCGTTACTAACTAATTAAATGTTTAAGTGCCACTGCATATACTGTATATACGGGCCTCTGGCTTTTGGTTTATTTAACCGAGACAGGTGAAGCAATGCTACAGTATTTTAATATCTTGGTTCCTCGTCTTGTTGTGTTAATGTGCTGCTCACTGTGAGCACTCCATACTCATGTACATTCACGTCACTGAAGTTTAATTGTTGGCTAAAAATAGAACAGTGGCATGCTAGGTCCACGTTGTTGACGCATTAATTCATGTTTCCTTACTCTAGATCAGTGTTTCTCAACTGGTGGGTCCCGACCGCATGGGGAAAAAAAATATATTTTGTTTTGAAGGGACAGCGGAGTGTCGGTTTTTTTTCGGTTGACATTAAGGGGTAAAGGTGGGTCCCGGAGCCAGACAAGTTGAGAACCACTGCTCTAGATGTAGCATGTGACCCATTGTAGAAAGCCAATTTCTTCCATCTCAAAAGCTTGTTGTCAGTGTCAAAGTCTGATGAATCACATCCTATTGTAATCTCTGCACACAAAGCGCTTACATTCCGCTTCAAGAATATATACATATATGGAGTATATATAGTTTACTATATTGTTTCTCCTGACAAGCTGCATGCCAGTTAAGTAAAAGTAAAACTGTCAGTGAGAACGGCTTTTACCTGAACAATGTGTATGTGAACAAAATAATGAAGGATTTGATGTGAGAATAGAAAAAAAAGATTGTCACATAAACTGCCCTGTTGTTGCCTCTCTAATTGGACCTCTCGTCCTTCTCTAAACAAAACCTGTGCTTTACGTCCTTGTGTCCAGCTGCAGCCTGACTGAAAACACCACCCATTCACCCCTGACCCCGTCATTCTGCACCCAGGTACCTCTCGTACAAGTGCTCCGCCCTGGCGCCGGATGGAACCACTCCGTGTTTTATGAGGACACGTGGTTATACATATGAATGGGCTCGGGAGAAGGGCGGAATAATGACGTCATTAAGTCTCATTGATTTCATTTCAAGTGAGTCGCTGCGTGTCCATGAATGCAGCAGCAGTGTGTACAGACAAAGCAGGAGTACTGAATGAGCTTCATCCTTTCTGATTGTCTCATCATTTTATATTTACAGCTTCACTTCACCAAATGACCTCTGTGTCGGCTCACAGACTAAAACAATTTTTGCTTCTATACTTTTATATTGTCGGAACAACGATGGACTGAGCAGTGAATTTAGGAAGGTGATAGAGAAGACTCATTAAATAATACATTTAACACCAACACAACCATGGTTAAACATTATCAAGAAGAACTCAAATTAATTGAATCACATTTTTAAATAAGAATTTATAGAATAATAAAACTCTTAATATGAGTAAGACAAATATTTTCAAGAACAAATAAATAAATAACAAACAAGCTGTACATTAACAGACTTCCTCTGTAGCCTCGCCGGTTAATATTTCCTCCCCAAGCAGCAGAAGAATGAAGTCACCCTGGTCGATGGATAACCCTGGCGTTGATGATACGACGCTGACTTCACCAGTGGGACGACACATATGTGAGAGTGAACCCCGGCTCACGGCGAGCTGTTCCACTTACAATGAGGAAGTTCAAATTCATTAAAAGCTTTCTGATGCAAGAGGATGCTTCCCGAATGAGCAACAACATGAGAATGTTCTCTACGTATGTTAAGGAGGCGTGACACATTCCTGCCGCATTGTGAATATAAATTAAATCATAGTAAACATTCAAGCCACCTCGGGACGATGGAAGCAACACGAGGTGTGTCAACCCTAAATCTTTACTTTGGTTGTTTAATTTGGTTTGGGGAGGGAAATGTGAGATTAAAGGTAGTGGTGGTGTAAAAAGATGCTACCAACATCGTCATCTGCCAATATTCAGTAAAATATGCCATTAGGGCCTTGCCTCTCATGCAATTAATTGCATTGTAATACGCAAAATTCAAAAGTGAATTAAAAAGTGTATTGCGCACTTTTATTTGAGCAAACACACAAACAAAGAAGCTATATTCCAATTACAACGTATCAATTAGAATATTTATTGCAAATCTCAATTTAAACTTCATCAAATTACACAATTTTATAATCAAAATGAATATGATTCAACCAAATATGAAACACAAGCTAATTACTACTTGCTTAACGTTGTATCTAGTTTGTTGTAACAACCCTCCAAAAATGTAAACATTTTAACAAGCAAGTTAAGATTCATGAATCCGTTCTCTTTTTTTTGGGAACAGGCAGCAGCATAAACATGTTTCTTTCAGGGAATTGCAAAAAAAAGTTTATTATCCATCCATAATCCATAATGTTCAGAAGCACATTTTCTAAGCACAGCTTGGATTTACTGAGCAGGGAGTCTTTAGGCTTTTGGACCGAAAACCTTTTGGAGAATCTCAGAAAAAAAAGGTTATTAATAACCAAATAATAATAATAGCACCATTAAAAGGTGGAAATGGAGGGTTAAGGCACGCTATGTGATGTAGACGAATGCAGGTTTGTGTGTGTGTGTGTGTGTGTTTTAGCATAAACTCTGTACCATGGAAACGGTCTCTCAGATGGGGCCTGAAAACCTCCTTGGAAAGAGGAAGTTGGCAGAGATCGACCACTTAAAAGTGACTCTTACACCTGCGTCGGGTCCAAGGTTCAGCCTGCACACGCTCAGTGAGGCCCAGAATAGATGCAACAACAATAGGTGGCTCACCATTAGTCACTCGGGGAGGCAAGGGGGGAAGGGGGGGCAGGCTCAGGATTGGATAGAGGACACCAAACTCCTCTTATTCTGAGGACAGTTTTTTATTATGGTGTTCACAATAATGTCATGTTGTGACGGTCCCCTGCCGTATTACTTATGTCTCTTTTAAATCATTTGAGTGAGTGAACCAGAGACCCTTTGCTCTTTGAAAGAGGCCCATTCCAGAAGGACTGTGGCAAAATAGACGTGCAGACACAACTCCTCCATCAGTATCCTTAGCTTTGTGTCGGGGAGTGTATTTGCTTGTACTGACAAAACAAACTTAGCATTTACTAAAGCCAGGCTGACAAGGACCTGGGGAAATAAGTATGACTCATGTAAAAAGATGAATAGTGGTAATATAAAGTAAAGTGATCATTTATTTCAATTTAATTAATCTTCTTTACTGTCACTTTGCTCTGTTTGCACTGCTTCCGAGGTACAGATTTCAAGTGGTCTCTGAATGTAGCCCTGTAAGGCCTCTCTTCAGATGCATCCTCACAGGCTAGGCCTTGCTATGTTCAGCACAGTGGACACGGGGGCCATGGCCATTCGTCCTCCTATTGAATATATTTTTTTATTGATTTAACAAGAAGCTGAATATTTAAAACAGTTTCATTGACATTTTACGTGAGAAAAACGTTTGGTATGACACCTGTCATTTCAGCGACCCTATTGGTTCCGAGGCCGAATACTTGATCAGGCAATTTAAATCCAGGAATTGGCAGCAGACCGACCTTTGGTTGTTCTTCTAATAATGTCCGTAAGATACATTTACATTTCAATTATCTGTATATTGATATTGTATTGGTCAATGAAATGTTACACATTAAGGGGACTCAGATGAATGTCTAGCTCTCTGCACACAGAGACATCTGTGGTGTGATCAATCTCCAAGCTTATGGCTTTTAAGTGGGAAATATCCGTCAACTTTGGCTTCTTGGTGTCACCGGGTAAAATTTCCAGCATTTGATCAATTGTTCGATGTGACTTTTGCCAATCCAAACCTTGGAAAGGTTAACATTCAAAGGCAATTTAATGCAGTATATGAATATTAACACATTTTGCAAGACAAATCCATTTCCCTGTCAATATAGCAATCACAAAAAATATGCTGAATATTAGGAAAAGAAACACGATGAGCTAGTCAAAATAGGTGCAGCCCAAAATATAGCTAGTTGCAAAAATGTGGTGTGGTGGGCTCTTTCATGCTTTATTAGCCAGTACGAGCACCTGGAAGCCCCCACCACAGCCCCGTGTTCCAGGGAAACGGTGGGAGATGCATCATCTGCATCGTAGAGCCCAGAATCTACTGATTAACTCTGAATTAGAACAAACCATCTCACCCTGCTCGGTTGAATTCTACCCGGCTCCATTGGAAGTGGAAGAAAACCTGGGAAATCAGTCATGGCTTTAGACAAAAAGGGGTTTTAAAACATTTTCGTGAAATTATTTAAGATGCTATATCTATGACAATCTAGATTTACAGGCCCGATTGAAGAAGAAATGCCTCCATGCCACAGCTCGGCTTTACACCTGTGGCCCTCCAAATAACAGGAGAACCTTGCGTTTACAACTAGGGTCGTTCCACTGTGATTGAAACATCAAGGAACACAAGCAGGCTCTTTACAATGGCAACTCTGTGGGCTTTATGCACCTTGATTACAAGGCTTATTCACATTTAAATGTGGTCAGCTGGCAGTAAAAGAAGGCTATGTTTGCAGGGTAGAGCGATCAGATAAGAGCCCCGCGCCATCACTTAAAGGAAGCCGAGCACACCGCTTAGCGGCGAGCCCGATGGCGCTGCATATACGCCATTCTGCACTTAGATCATATTAACTCACTTGAATGTACGTAAAAATAAAGTTCAAAGGGGTCGGCGTATTTTTGTTTTGGCCCGAAAAACACGCTTTGAAATCCATGATATTTGTTCGCGAATATGTTCTGAGATAAGGTTCGGTTTACTCACGCCAGAGTTACATCTCTTACATCAACAAACACATACGCAAATTCGAGTTTATTAGCACAATTAGTCCACGGCTTTATGAACACTAAATCTGCCCGCTTCCCTCGAGGGGCAAAGCCACACCACAATAATACCTCTGCATTTCAGACACACACACACACACACTCATACACATACACACACAGATAAGACATCAGAGCAAGTTTTTGTTAATTGTTTCGCTGAATTCCTGGCAGAGAGGAAGAGAGCTCTCATAACTGCAGATCAGACGCCAGCGGTGAGCTGGCATTGAAAAAAGAAAAGGGGGGAGCCAACGGATGGCGAGGCATAAACACAACAGCGGCGTTTCCACTCCGTGGCCCCCTGTGGGACTCGTACTACAGGGGGGCGGAGGTGAGGCAGCCGCACGTCGAATGGGTCGACAGGTTTGAAGAGTTTGTTCATAGCTTGATTAATAAAACATTTTTGTTGTTGTTGGTATGGCCGTTGGCGGTGTCTTCTCATTTATTGAGTGAGGCAGAGAGACATAAAAAGAAACATTTCACCCAAACCTCAACAAAATGAACCAAGGATTCATCAACACGATGACATTTTTTTTACCTCCATCCCATGTTTAGATTTCTGAAAGCTGGTTTGGAAGGAGTTGAAACTGGGAGCTCTGTGGTCACACACACACACAGTTATACTACACACCTACCACGCTCTGTCTCTGGGTGTGAGTCAGATTCACGTGGGCTTATCGTACAGGTTGACTGGTATTACACAATTCATTTCATCCTGTCCTAACGCCACTAAGAAAGCTATTATTCTTTTTATTTGTTTTATTTGTCACCGCTGGCCTATCTGAGGGGCTGGGCTTCCCACCCTTCTTTGGAAATCTTGGTACAATGCAACCCAATTTGGTTTTTGCAATGGGTGGTACCTGCTGATTGACATATTGCATGAAAAACTAAATATCCGTGTGTTTACAACGGCTGTGATTTAATACTGACAGTGGAGAGTTTTAATGGAGGTTCTGCCCAGTGGGCCTCACAGCAGGGACTGCGACACCCGGCCCTCCCTTTTCTCAGGGTCCCTCCTACCATAAAATCACAATCGTTATTAACCGAAGGTATGTGGCTCAAGTTACCATCAGGCCTCCAGGTCGGAGCCTTTGAATTTATCTGGTAAAATGTGAACAATGTGTTTAATTAAACCAAGGCCTGAGAGCGGATGGAGCCGGGATGGGATACCATTAGTCTCCCCCATGGGGTCACAGCAGCAGGGGCCAGTATACCTGGCCAACACCTTTCCCCTCGGTCCATCCCTCGCATCCCCTCTCCCGCCAACCTCAGGAGCATTCACAATGCCCATGGCTGAACAAAAATATGTCATATAGAACTAAACATGTGTGGTATGTGTCCTGTGGCACAGTCTGCTGTTATGGGAAGAAAAAGGAAAATAAAAATCTTTATCGGTTCATCTCGATGTGGGACTACAAAGTTGAGTTCAATTTCAAGAATACATTTTTGGAGTCAAATAGTGAAATGTGAAAAGTACGCAGTTTGGCAGTTAAGTGATTCATTATGCAAAGTCAAACCTTGATTTGGAAATAAAACAACACATTTTATCTGGAATAAATATTCTAATCATGTTGTCATTAAAGAAAAAAAAGAATATTTAAGTTGAATTTCATTTTAAAAAGGGAACCAGACAGAAAGCCTCATCTGCCACAGTTTCACTGGGTATAGATGCCTAGTGGGCCTCACAGCGGGGGGCTACAATACCTAGCCAGTCCCCTTTCCCAGGGGGCCTCCTACCATAAAATCACAATCATTATTTATGGATGGCCTACAGCTCAATTTACTAAGGCATTTCTGGTTTAAATACACTGAAAAGTTCCCTGAGAACAATAGAAGAGAGATGAGTGGTGTGGCTACAGCGAATGGTGTAAATTGAAATTATACCAACAGCATGAGGTACTTTAAGACACTGCAGAAACCCCTCCAATTCACTTCATTTAGAATGCTCTGGTTCCCTTGATAATCAGTAATAAGGGATGAGCCCAAAGGGGGGTGTGCACTTGCATGTCGCTACTCGCACGGGCGTGTTGCGGCGCGCCTGCAGCTCACGTGGGCCTGTGCGCGGGGCCGTGCCGTCCATCCCTCACCTGTCGCCCTGCCTGCCGGTCGGTCTCCAGCAGTGGGAGAGGCACTCACGCTGTGGAATGCCTGCTGCCGTTTAAGCGCCATTACTACCTGCTGCTGCCCCATTCTCCCTGCCCTCTATTGCCTGGGGTTCGTATTGGATAAGAGCCGTAAAGCCCCGCGTTTCATGGGGCTGGGTTGGGTGTAATTGGAGGGAGGCAGGCCCCTCATTCCCAGCACGGCGGGGGGCTACAATCACAGGCTTGCCCTAGCCTTTGGGCCGCCCCACCGGGAGCTAAAGAGGGTCGAAAGAGGGCACCGCAGGGGGCGATATCAAACACACACACACACACAGCAGCGGGACACAACAATGCAAACGTCTGTCAGGACTTGTTTATTGCGCTGAATGAGGCATTGTGCTCAGTGTAGCGGTGAATGGGTGGGGGGCATTATAATGCAATTAAATCTCCCATGAAATCAATAAAATCACAATCAGAATACAGTTTGTTTCATAGATAAAATTGAACATTTTCTCAGAACCAATTTCATTCCTTTGACTTGAACCCTTGAAAAAATGATTTGGCATTTTGGGAAATATACTCATGTGCTTTCTCGTAGATCAAGTATGGAGCCGTTTTTTTATTCTCTCGTTAGCTTAACATAGCATGAAGACTTGGAAAAGTGTGTTCCCCCTGATTCCCCCATCCCGCTGGCATATTTATCGGACAAATATGGGGGCAACAAATATAATGCCCATATCTCCCCCAAAATGGCTACTCTTGTGAGCGTAGCCAAAATGTGAGTGGATTGACCTGTGTGTGATGAGAGAAGAACTGGCATCACATCCAACACAAACACACACACAAGCGTCACCACAGCGCAACTTCAGCCCAAACTTGTCGCACCACATCTGCCCAACGTGAAGATGTGTCAGCTAACTCGTCATTAGCAGGAACCGCGGCGCAGAATCAACAGCAAGCTGTGGCAGTAATCTTTCTGGTGTGGGGGCAGAGGTGAGTGAAGACGTACTAAAGTAACAGAGAGCTAATAACAACTGACACAATATACAGCAGGCAGTGTCAATACAAGAGGACACGGTCCTCCCTGTGTGTACTTAGCAAACGCTTGTGTGTGTGAGAGAATGCACGGGCACATTTTTTTATCATTACATATATGCAACATGTGAGGTTTCAAACTGTGTTTAGGTGTGTGTACATTAGCACGGGTTTATTTTCAGCAAACTACTGTATGTGTGTGTGTGTGTGTGTGTGTGTGTGTGTAGATGTGCGGATGTTAGCCAGTTTGTGCGTGTTTATGATATGTGTGTACAGTGCGTTATACTGCATCCTGTAAGCATGTGTGCGTGTGTGTGTCTGTGTAGGTGCAGATGGATGCTGATCCCTCTCGGAGCCGCTGGGTGACAGAACTAAGCTCAGCCCGGGGTCGTGCCGTGGGTCATGTTGCGTTAGCGCCAGCGGGGTCGCTGAGAGTCACCGCGTCGGTTATCCACGGTGTCACGAAGCGGACAGTTTCGGGGTCGAGTGAGAGGCACGATGCAGGGACGACAGCGCCGACTTACAGAGTCAGCTGACCTGTCCCTCGCAGCGGGCTGCTATGAGGGCCGACCCCGAGCTCCGACCTCACTGTGAAGTCCCCTTCACAGACTTATAGGGGCCGTAAATGTCACGGCTTTTCATTATCATGGTTATTATATTATACATGTGGCATTTCATATCCAGGGTCTGTACTGTCCATGTTGTGATACTACTTACACTAATCACATGGGTGTGGATTTATTTATTTATTCATCGAGCACATTGCACTGCACCTTCACTGCTTCTTTTACACTTCTGGTTAAATGCTAATAATTAAGGATTAAGCATTTTGCTGTTCAAGTACTTGTAGTCTTTGGAATGGTTTTAAAACCATTGTTAATCTTTTACAAAAGCGGTCAAATTCCAGCAGAAAGAAAAAGTAAAAAAGGAGTGCAGACATGCCAAATACTGCTGTAATATCATGGTAATGAATGCGGTTCTGAACACTGTGCACTGACGCAGGGCGCGCCGTGTAGTGGCTCCTCACATTTTATGAGCATAGCGGCTCTTGGATGTATGAGCTCTGAGATCACACCAGCGTCATAAAACTTTTGGCCTCCACCATTTCAGCTTTGTGTCGTAGTCACTGTCTGAACTACCTGTACTAAATAGTTGGAGGAGAGCGGCTCAAAGGCGTGACGCACAGACTTTCACCATCTAGCAACGTTTGTATTTGGCTGTTTTAGCAGCAGAGCAACAGCATGGCCGTAACAATAAGTCAAATAGGACATGGGAACGACCCATGTTGATGAGGTGGGAATAATAATCATTCACGGCGATGTTTTTTAACTAACATGAACTAACATGGATAGATGAAAGTGGGTTTTCTAACCGGCAATTTTGTCTGTTGCGGACAGAAAATCTCATTGTGACGAATCAGCGAGGGCCATGTTTGCAGTCCCAAGCGAATTAAGAGCAGTGACATTACTCTCACACCTAACAACCCTGTAAATACTTGCACTGTGTGTTCTTATGGTTGGATGGATCTTCTTTCTCAGTTTTGTATCTTTTTCCTCTTATCGACAGGTCTCAAAAAAGATCAACATTTGAAATGATCTCATTAAGAGGACAATAAGATGACGAGCAAAGGACAATGGGGCAATTATATATATATATACACTCACCGGCCACTTTATTAGGTACCCCATGCTAGTAACGGGTTGGACCCCCTTTTGCCTTCAGAACTGCCTCAATTCTTCGTGGCATAGATTCAACAAGGTGCTGGAAGCATTCCTCAGGGAGTTTGGTCCATATTGACATGATGGCATCACACAGTTGCCGCAGATTTGTCGGCTGCACATCCATGATGCGAATCTCCCGTTCCACCACATCCCAAAGATGCTCTATTGGATTGAGATCTGGTGATTGTGGAGGCCATTTGAGTACAGCGAACTCATTGTCATGTTCAAGAAACCAGTCTGAGATGATTCCAGCTTTATGACATGGCGCTTTATCCTGCTGAAAGTAGCCATCAGAAGTTGGGTACATTGTGGTCATAAAGGGATGGACATGGTCAGCAACAATACTCAGGTAGGCTGTGGCGTTGCAACGATGCTCAATTGGTACCAAGGGGCCCAAAGAGTGCCAAGAAAATATTCCCCACACCATGACACCACCACCACCAGCCTGAACCGTTGATACAAGGCAGGATGGATCCATGCTTTCATGTTGTAGACGCCAAATTCTGACCCTACCATCCGAATGTCGCAGCAGAAATTGAGACTCATCAGACCAGGCAACGTTTTTCCAATCTTCTATTGTCCAATTTCGATGAGCGTGTGCAAATTGTAGCCTCAGTTTCCTGTTCTTAGCTGAAAGGAGTGGCACCCGGTGTGGTCTTCTGCTGCTGTAGCCCATCTGCCTCAAAGTTCGACGTACTGTGCGTTCAGAGATGCTCTTATGCCCACCTTGGTTGTAACGGGTGGTTATTTGAGTCACTGTTGCCCTTCTATCAGCTCGAACCAGTCTGGCCATTCTCCTCTGACCTCTGGCATCAACAAGGCATTTCCGCCCACAGAACTGCCGCTCACTGGATGTTTTTTCTTTTTCGGACCATTCTCTGTAAACCCTAGAGATGGTTGTGCGTGAAAATCCCAGTAGATTAGCAGTTTCTGAAATACTCAGACCAGCCCTTCTGGCACCAACAATCATGCCACGTTCAAAGTCACTCAAATCACCTTTCTTCCCCATACTGATGCTCGGTTTGAACTGCAGGAGATTGTCTTGACAATGTCTACATGCCTAAATGCACTGAGTTGCCGCCATGTGATTGGCTGCTTAGAAATTAAGTGTTAACGAGCAGTTGGACAGGTGTACCTAATAAAGTGGCCGGTGAGTGTATATATTACAGCAACGTTTTTTTATAGTTGCACCGATCCAGGTGAAATGTACGGTTTGCCGTAGTGAAACAGGAAAAGACCAAAAGACCATAAGGAGAGGACCAGGGGAGGCGAGGAGCCCCGAGGGTCTCATCCTCTGTGTGCCGGCTCCCATCATGGATAAGAATCAAAGCACGTCTTAGCCTTAGGTCTTAGTACGATTCTACTAGCATCCATTATCTGTTAATTGTCACCCGTGTTCACGTACGTCATCTCAGCACACCGTTTAACGGATAAAGGTCTTATTTCAAAAAGGCACATCCGTCAATCAAAACTGAAAACAAAACGGCTGAAACAAGAATATATAGGAATTTTTTATGGCCTTTGCCTGTGCGACTGGACCTTCCAGAAGATCTCAGCAGGTAGAATTCGACTGCTCATCACGGTCTCAAAGGGGCCGCAGCTTTTATTTCCCCAAAGAGAGAAATAAGAGTTCTTCCAACTCTCAATCACTCAAAGTCACTACGGATACCAAAACAAAACAAAAAAGCCTTTAAGCGTGAACCAGGTGCGTAAACACGCTTTACTCCAACCTATAATTACTCTGCCATTTCAATTTAAATACCGCATTTTCTCAAAGTGTCCCTTTCAATTAAGATTCCTGCTCATTCAACAACGGGAATCAGTCAAAAATGATAATAGTGTGTGGAACCGTGTCAAAGTGGATTTGAATATTGCCATTAGTTCAAACTGCAGCACAACCCCTCCGCCCCCCAACACACCAATTTCATTTGTTCCTAAAACAAAGAATCAATACTGAGTCTATGTTACGAGGCAAAAGTGGAATATGTTTTTTTTCCTTTCTTCACCAGTCCAGCCGACACCCGTCCCCTGCTGTGCAACTTTGAATTCCTACGGCGTTCGCTTTGGCATTAACGGACGCTCAGGCAGTCCGAGGAGTCCGAGTGATTCAGTCCCACTCCAGCATTCGCTGGAAAAAGTGATTAACGAGCTCAGCGGAATGCATCACAGCTAATAATTCACCAATTGGGGTTTAATTCTTCTGAACCAATGACGCACAAATCTGCGTGTAACCCGTGTGATGTCGCTGAGCCAGAGGGCAGCAGATGCAGGTAATCTGGCCTCAGAGCAAAGGGATCGACGCTTGGCTAGTAACCCAATGTGTGCTCACAAACGGTGCAAGGGCCTAGGAAAAAGAAAAAGCCTATTTAAAACTAGAAAATGCAGTTCTTGCAGAAAATGCGTTGGAATGCTGAAAGCTCTTCAATTGAGTCAAGATTAAATACTTTTCAATTAATATTTTATCAAAGAAAATACACCATGTGGGACTAACTTGTAACATTTGGGAGGTCAGTGTTAAGGTGTTAACCATGAAGTAAATAGTAGCAAAATAAAAGAACAACATTGCAAAGGAACTGACAATCAAATCACAGCAATTAAGAGGACTAAAACACACCACACCATCCAACAAACACATGCAAAATGGCTGCTGTATCACTGTCTCTCCCTGCAACACAGCAGAAAGCCAGATAAGAAAATGAAACAAAAAAAGGCCCATTAATTTGGCTCATTAAAAAGCCTACAATACGCTAAACAGTGGTTGTCCCCAATGTCTGATTAAAACAAAAGAAACGCATTTATATTTAAAGGACAACTTTCCCAAACATGTCCTGTTGCATGCATTCAGGGTTTACACCATCTGAAAAGTCCTCTGTAGTGATCAGCTGATAGGGAACCGCTGTGTTGCACAGACAGCGTGCAGCACACCCGAGGTTCCACTGCAATCATTACCGAGCTGCTCAGGGCAGACACATGGTTTTTCTAAAATAGTTTAGACTTTTGTCAACATTTAAAGTTTAAATGGGGTCGCTGAAAGATTGGTGAAGCAGAAAAATGTGAAAGTGGAAGAAGTTAAGGAGGATTTGAAAATGAACTCCATGGGAAAACAATGTTACAAAAAGGTTTATGAATTTGATTTATATAAATTCAAGCATAAGAGGTAGGAAGCTGGTGGGTCATAGCCCCCCTCTCCTGAACGAGCTCAATACGCATTGCAACAAATATGGGCACCGGAAGCGCTGACATGCTTCCGGGTCTGATGAGGTTTTTCTGTAGTATTTTACTAAAGATTTCAAAAGAACTCATGAGGATGCCAAAACAATTCCTTCCCGTCAGAGTTAAACAAATAGGTGAGACCTATGATTCACCACTACACTAAACATGCACAAATCAAGGAACCACGGTGACGGACTGAACACAATTTGTTTATCTGATCCGGGTAAAAGGGCAAAAGGCAAATGGAGATTTTTTAAACAATTCAGGGCATTTAAACATTCAAAACAAACATTAAACAGTAAACAAGATTCAAATTAAATAAAAGTTGCAGTGTATTTTTAGATATTAACGGTACAAAACTCCTTGAATCTGGTTCAATTAAAGGCAGCAGCCAACACAAAGTTTAAGAATAATGACGCCGCTTCTCCCCGTTTAGTTCTGACTCTGGGACATGAAAGGAGACCCGTCTCAGACAACCTGAGGGGTCGGCCTGGTCCATAAGGTAGCAGCAGCAGGTCAGACGTATGTATTTTTGGCCCTTAACCATTCCGTGCTTTATAAACCAACAGCATGATTTGAAGTCACTTTAAGTCCAGTGTAAGTCAGTGAAAAAACCTGAGAATTGGAGCATTTTGTTCCACTGTCTTGGTCTTACTGAGGACTCTAGTTGCAGCGTAGTGACTGTCTGACTTTTCACAGAGACCAGTGAACACACCGTTACATTAGCAACGGCATGATCTCCGGTTCACGCGCTCTCCTGCATATCGTCCATAACTTGCTCCATAAGACGCATGTTTCCCACACAGTCTCCTCTGTGCACCTCAAGCGTGGAGGTAGGAAGTGGAAGGAAACCCCCCCGGAATCCCCGCTTTCTGTGTGGCCCACAAATCCGGGTTTTCAGGAGGTTTCTCAACCAATTTGCCCACAGCCGCACCGGCTGCGCCAAGAAGCATGAAGATAAATAACAATCAAAATACATAGTAAGGCAATGAATCCAGAACGGCAATATGGAAGAAAGAAATAGAAATATATAGCAAACTAGAGCAGAGCGGAATTTGAGGAGACAGCTTTGAGAATAATCAAATCATAAAAGAATATTGTAAAATCCTTTTCTTTTAAAGCGAGGGAAACCAAAGCCACTTGAATTCCCTTGACCTCTCAACATTTCCTCTCACTCCAGCGTATGAACACAGACCAGAAAAGGGCCAGGCTAGACCACTAACAAGCCCCCACTGGCCCCTCTTAATAAGTGGGAGCTAACTGATGGAGACAAGCCAAAGTGTGGGAAGGAGACTGACTCTGCTACTGGGCTAGCGGAACTGTGCAGTGCGCTGTGTGTGCTTCTTCCCCCAGTGGAGGAAATACTTCCCCCCGGAGACTATTACCCGGGAGCACCGGGAGCGCCATTAGCGCTACAAGACGGAAACGGAGCTGCCTTGTGGTCCCGACTTCCCGCTGCTGTGGCAGAAGGTTGTGGTTGACTGGGTGGTTTGTGGGTGCAGACACTTTGACCGCTGAAGAACTCTGCATCCCGCCTTCTAGCACCTCTGCTATCGTGAAGGGGAAATTGGCCTTAACCTTTTTGACCTCGGGGCCCAACTTTTTAAGTACAAAGTGGCCCGGGCCCGTTCAAATACTAACACGGTCCTGGATTGACTAATTGATATCATTCTGAACCAGGACTAACACAAAAGAAACTTACATTTACTAAAAAGTAATAGAAAATTTAAATGTATATGAAATTGAAATAAAGTGCAAATGAATACGTAGCCTTATAATCTTTGAATTAATTTGATTATTGCTTCATCAGTCAATATTTTGGCATCACAGAAGCAGCAGTTCCTCCCCAAATCTTCTTGACATGACAACACGTGATGGTGAAAGATTTCTGGTTATAAGTCAGATTTAGAGTTGCCAGTCAGTGAGATGACGCACTTCTTCTGCATCGGTAGCCCACTTTTCTTTTTATTAAAAAATTCCACCTGCTTTCCCTCTAGCGTTGGATCTTTGGTTTCCATATGACGCTTTCATTTGGACGGCTTCAATGCTTCGGTGGAGTTATGCTGCGTTCACACCAAAAGCCAAGCGAATTTTCGCCTCGCCCGACTAGTTGTGGTTATTTGGCTTCATTCGCGTCCCGCTTTATGCGCGCCTGAAAGGGGCGGGGCTTACCTCTGTTGCTTGTCTTCGTAAAGACTACTTTCCGCAACCCACCATGGAAATAAGTAAACGCTATTTCTGCTCTTTATTTGTTGTGTGAATTACACAAACGTCGGAACCGCAAATGCCGTCATTTTTGGGTTCATGGCCGCACACAGCTTGAATTTCACAGACTCCTCCAGGAAGTGCGTCTGGATGACCACCGCTTCCAGCGCTGCTTCAGTCTGACCAGCAGCCGGTTTGACCTGTTGTGTCGCTCGGTGCCAGCATCTCTCGGTTAGACACCAACTAACTTACAGGTTCAGTCTCAGCTGTGTGTGTGTCGCCGGTGAGCGGCCGTTTCATAAAGTGTGTTCACGCTGTGACAGCGGGACGGTGGTGATGACGAGTGGAGCCTCTCAATGCTGATTGGCTTTCGCAAGACAGCGTCCGGCAAATTTTTCGCCCAAAGATTAAATATTTCAACCGCGGCGCTCTGCAGCTCACGGGTACAAATTGAAAGTGTTTTGCGGCCCTCTAGGTGGCGCTCGCGGCCTAATCGGGGGCCGCGGCCCTATGGTTAAGAACCACTGGCCTAGTGGACCGATTGCCATCAGATCTCAAGGTCACTGTTTTTATGGGTCTCTACTTTTGTTTGTGGCAAATAGACAGAAAAAAACCCACACATTCCAATCCATTCCAAACCTTAATTAGCGGTTACGGGCAACTAAAATAATTTTTAAATATTTAACTGAGTTTTCATTGTTTCCTGTTTTACTTTGACAATCACCATGTCTCACCAGTTTTAGGTGCCTTGACTCTTCTGCAGACCACAATTTCATGTGTTTCACTTGACAGCTGCCAAGTGGTGACTAACACAAGCAGCACTACTACAAGTTCAATGCTGTTCTTCAGATTGTTGCACGATCATTGCGGATTGCCCGACCCCCTGATGAGGCATTTAAGTGTTGCATTAGCTCTTTAAGACTCTTTTTGTCTAACTTCCCCTCCCATTTTATGGGACTTACAGCACATCTTGAAGGATAAAACCCGTCATCATCTCCGGTACTCTTATGGATCAACATTTACAAACACACTGAATGTCATCTGAAACAGGTGTTGGATGGCGTTTGATTGCTATCAGGTAAAAAAATAAAATAAAACATCATACGGTAGATATGAGTTTGGGCATCAAGCCAAGTACCCTTATGGCCTTCTTACACCTGTGGAATGTGAGAGAACAGAGCAAACAAAGGAAGGGAGTCCTGTTGGTGAGCAGACATCCTCAGCACTTCGGACGCATTTGAAAATCACACACAAAATGTGTTTGATGCCGAATTGATGTTTATTTGAGACACACCGGTCAGACGGGTATGCACACAAACAACAATAGTGATCAAATCAAGATGTAATCAAATCAGTCAGGCTCTCCTGATTCTCTTGAGACACTGAATGAATACTAGTACACATACTACTAGGACTGGTGCACACACTCATGCTCATGCTTACTGTCCATCACTTGGTCTTTCTTTATCAGACACTCGCACCTTCCTCTCAGACCAACAAAGAAAGTACAACTAATCTATTACTAATAAAATCGAGCATGACGCCAGCCTTATCCTTGTAGGACCTCGACTGTTAATAATAAATAATAATAATAGATCCTTGAAAGCATCCCGTTGCTTTTAAATATTGCAGCAAACTAATTAAATGAACTTTAATTTAACAAGAATGTAAATGAAATCCAATCAGCGTGGCCTGTTTTCAGGCACATCACTGTCGTTAGGCTACATTACGCACAAGAGCAAATTAGCATCAGTCATTACATGCGTTACTGTCCGACTACCCTCCAGCTTGTGTGGCACAAACGCACAAACACACGTAGGCGCGCATGGATCGATTCCCTCGGGGCGCGCAACTGCAAACTGCTGTAATGCAAAGAGGAAGCGTCGGGGTCTCGGGGCCGAGGAAACTTCAAAAAAGGGCCCCCCGATGGGACACTCATTTGCTCGGGGAGATTTTCTATTTAGATGCTATTGCAGCGGTGGCACCACAGCAGTGCTATCGCACATCTGGGAAGCCCACGTTCATCCCGTCTTTCTTTTAACTCGCTCGCTCAACCTTATTCTCCCTCTCTTAAAAAGTTAATAATACAAGGAAACAGTGGAATTTTCTTCTTTTTTTAAGTTGTGAGGTCCAGTGAGAATGATATACAGTCCATGCATGCTTGGCACAGCTCGCCACATCAAAACGCCGATGGTTGCTGAGCTTGTTTGTCTTTCGCTTCGATACACATCTCCACGTCACGTGTTGTTTTAGTCAAGGCTTTCAAGTGTCCCAGTGATTCATGTCCTCCCTCCCCGGGTTTGGTCTTTTTAAGTCGCCAGCGTGTACCAAAGAAAATGGAAAATTGCTTATAAACCTCATGTACATAAAAAACAAAACATCACCACATTCAACAGTCTTCTCTTCACTGTATCGCTTGGTACAGGATGTGTGTGTGTGTGTGTACACTCCTTGTTCCACGCACTCATTATGTCCATACAGACAACTCATAAACATAATTGACTGATAAGGAAGAAGAGACAAGAGGAATTCACCACAACGCGCGCGCACACCCACCTGACCTGCTTCTCGGAGGGTTATCACGGGCCGAGCCATACGCAAACAAAGACGTGCACGAGTCTCCAGAATGAAGGGGAACGTGCGCAAAACACACTAACGTTGAGCATGCACGCACACCCATACCATAACGTTACATCCTGATCACTTGCGTGTTTGTGTGTGTGTGGGAACCAGGAAACAAAGCGAAGGAGGATGTGAATGAAGAGCAGAAGCCAGAATCACTGGCTGAGCAGTAAAACCAGCCTAATTAGCATAAATATGTCTCCTTTCAGCAGTCCCTTTTTCTCACACCAATATTTTTATTGCCTCCTTTCCCTGAGCACCCATTTGTGGAATTTACCTGCCAGGCATCCCTGAAGGTAGAAACATACAAAAGCACAAGAGAGTTTCATAAAGGATCCGAAAGCTGTTAAAAAGGATTTCAAAGAGCATGAACTTTCCTTTATTATTATAATATTAAGTTGAATGACAATTCAACTTAATATTAATACTGAAAATAGAAAAAAAGAGACGTGTCTGTTGGTCAGTCCCTTAAACAATAATACATTTTATTTATAGAGCGCTTTTCAGAGATGCTTTACGGACATTTAAAATCACCATTAAGAGCTAAACTCTTAAAACACAACACCTTTGACCCCGTAGACCGGCCGCCACGGCGTTCTACATCGTGATGAAGATCAAATGATCAGCTGTCCTCAGGTTGTCCACATCACAAAAGCTTTGACTCTTTCCTTTAAACGGGGAGCCTTTTATGACCTGGCCCACACAAAACATAACATACGGTAAGATGCCTTCACAAGGTGGGACGGTTCCCAGGCATTACATAACCCTGTTGCCCTATCAGTGCAGTTTCAATCATCACTATCAAGCACTTATGTACCACATGGAAATAAAAGACCTGTTTGTTTGGGATCACCAAACCCACCCCCCAACATGGTGCTTCATCTTGTTTGTGGACATGAGGGAAAACGTGGAGTGAGTGATGTCAAGGAAAGAGTGCTCTTGGACCAAAGGTTAGTTGCCTTATATCGGGGTGCCAGGGGGACCTGGAGCCCTGACAGTGGAAACAGCATGTAATGATAAACATACATATCCATAGTTTTGGCAGAGGCCATGAGCTAAAACCATAAAAACACAGTGCCATAAAAACACGAGCACACATCCTGATGTTTGACCCGCATTCATGTCGGTTTGATAAGATCCACCTCATAAAGGACTATGAATAGGTTGTAAAACTGACTAAGTGCTGTAGGTATTGCACAACTGACAAGTTGTGCAAAAGATTAAAAAAAGAAAGCTGAAAAAAGCTATGCGTCAATATTTATGGGATGGAATGACTGCAAAGGGACATGGCTGCTAATAAGCTACCAGCGCAACCTGATGGAACTTATCTTTGAAGAAGAACAAGTCAAATGAAGGCCCCTGTTATCCGTGTGTGTGTGTGTGTGGCTCACATAGCAGAGCCAGTGTGTGATCAAAGCCAGCAGGTCTTCGCTGGAGGTCGCACTGGGTGACAGACACACAGGAGAGTTGTTTGAGGCCTGCTTTGCTACAAGAAAGAATTTTCATGTGGTGACACATTGTGCCTTTGATTTGTTGTGCACGCAGAGAGCGGACGGGTAGGATGAACCTGTCCATCGGGGTTCCCGCATCAGCTTATAGACAGAAGGACCTTCTCTCCAGGCCTTTGGCTTCTGTTGCTCCTGCATAAGGTCCTTCTGCGCTATACCGACGCCATCTTGCCTCATGCAACTCCATTTACAAAGAGCATGCTGGTGTAGTACATTATAAAGGTCTAAGCTTGGTTAATACCTTCAAACTCCCAACAATGGGCAACTCTGCTTTATGGTATGAAAGATAGACTCCTCTTTCTCAAACCCATCTCCTACTAACTGTGTCCCACCAACTTCACCTCTATCACCCTCGTTTCCCTCTTTCACGCCCCTGTCTCCTAACCAAGTTTTTACCTTAGTAACTTTCCGTCCGACCAGCTGCCCTCTCGACCCCATTCCATCCCACATTCTACAGTCTACAGTCTCCTGACCTTCTTCCTTTCCTCACCTGTCTCATTAACAATGCTCTGTTATCTGGCTGTTTCCCCACCTCTCTGAAGGAGGCAAGCGTTTACCCACTCCTGAAGAAACCCACCGTCAACCCTTCTGAAGAAAATCAACTACAGACGGGTATCTCTTCCTCCCTTTATGTCCAAAACTATTGATCATGCAATCTTTAACCGACTCTCCTCCTATCTCCACCGTAACAACCTCCTTGAACAGCAGTTCATGCCAAGCATATGTTTAAAATGATCAGAATTAGTATATGAATTCACGGTGATGAAAACATCACCTGGTTACAGATGTACTTCAAAAGAGGGGAGGAGACTTTTGAAAGGTCACTGCCACCGTCACCACTGAAATCTAACAATTTGAACCTTGAAGAAAACCGCTGTGCCAAATTAGAAGAAAACCACATAAGTGGGATGGATTGGAGGTCAAAGTGTAGTTTGACCTTTGACCACTAAAATCTTTAAAACAGTTCATCCTTGAGTCCATGTTGACTTTTTTGCTATCCGCAGGTCTATTTCATATTTGTAACTGCTTCTCCAGCGTTGGACCCAACCACCTGCCAACCTTACCCTCTAACACCTTGTTCAGGCTGACATCAGTCCTGCAAAGGACTCTTGTTTGTTTTAATGAAACTATTGGTTTGACACAACTAGGGTTGCAAAGGGGCGGAAAGTTTCCATGGGAATTTTGGCTCAGGAACTTTTTGCGGCTTCCGGGGTGCATCAAAAAGCGAGAGTAAGGCAACTTATCACACTGCAGAAGGGCTATTGAGGCCACACTACTGCAGGGCTGGGGGGTGGACGCGGGGGGAGGGTGGCGCATACGATACGGCTGATGAGGGAATAACCAACGCGGCGCGGATTATTCTTTTAGCGTAATGGCACGCTCACACCGAACGCGTCGCCAGCGTTGTGCACCGCAGGATTACAGTCTACGCACAGACCCGAGGACGTATTGTTAAACGACACACTGGTCACTGTTTGGGAGTCAGATGTTGAGGAAGTGGACAGTAAGAAGGACGTTGATGAGGTCCAGGAAGAAAACATTTAGAGAAATGAAATGATACAACAAAAAAAAGTTTTTGTTGTTCGATGAAAGAATGAAGTTCTACTCACAAAATATAAAAAAAGTCCAAAATGTAACTTTTAAAAGTTGTATTAAAATGTTTGCATGCAATATTTCCGGCATTTTGCAACGATATACACAACAGTCTATGGAGTCCCTCGTATGTCCCTTCAAGATGTGAATGCAGATCTGGAAAAAAAACACTCTAAATATTTATTTTGGAATCTGATTTGGTCATTGAGTCATGAATCTACTAATCAAACTGGACTGGCCAGATTGTGACGCACCACTTCGCCTGCAGCTGAAACAATACACCCCCCACTGAGAGTCTTTAATAGCAGGGTAGAACACTTGGCAACCATTTTCTGACCCTCCTTATTTAATTGATTGTTATGAAACTAGAGAAAATGCTCTCCCCTTCCTTGTTTTAGGAATTTAGCATCACGAGTTAATGCAGCAGCGCTGCGTGTGTTTGACCACTCAGCGACGACCATTCCTGTAAGCACCACCCCGAAAAGGACTTGTAGTATCAAAGAGGACTTTTTTGATGCGGGGTGGGTTCAGCTGTCCCTTGGAAATGTACCCTTAACTCAATTTGGACCCTTATCCCTGTGGTTGAAATGCAATTAGTTCCTCAAAAAGGTCTCTAGTCCCGGTGAGACAACCTCGTTGGTTTTCATGCCTGCTTTTCTCCTTTAGCGCCGGGAGACGGCACGGTCGTGGATGCAAGCACGCCACCCTTGCATAGTTCTATCTGAAAAAACAGCAATCGGGGATTTGAGGCCCAACTCTCGCATCCGCGACACACGGATGCTTCCTTTCATGCACTCGGGTCAGGAATGTGCTGGAGCAGAAGGATGCCCTGCAGCAAGCCTGACATTTCCTGATTAGGATCACTTCAACCATCCCCGTCCTTCCAGTTTAGCGCTTGGCATTTCATACGAACATTTACACACACCACTTGCTGACGATAGAAGCCGCATTGGCTTCGTTCCACCACCAGACATGTCAGTAGCACGCGGGCAAAAGAAGCATGACTTTGTGTAAATGATACGACTGATTTTTTTTGGACTTGGAGGGGAAAAATACATTAATGAAACTGACAGCAACGTCACATCAAAGGGAGGATTACAGCCTGATAATTTTGAATGCAACTTAAACATTAAAACCATCTAATCGCCACGGGAACATCAAAACCCTTTCTAAAAAAAACCCATTATCCTACCCAACAAAAGCCATTGTTTACCACAATGCACAAGTCTAACCAATGTGGAGAGACTATCTCTGTGAAAGGCCTGGCTGGAAGTATCAAATGCACAGTTAACACTGCACGTCAAACCCTTGGTCATTGGATCCAATGGCTAAAATCACTAAATCACGCCACAATAGCCGAGGACCGGGCTCATTCAAACAGACCACATGAAAAGGCAAGGGGGGAGAAAGAGGGAAGTCTGACTTCCACGGCTCAGGCCCGCCAGACAAAAGACTCGGGGACAGCACTGCCTCGGGACAAAATCATATGACACTGGCGCAAAGGAAATCACCCACATTTTCCATTGTCTGGAACATCATCAAAATCCCTTCTTCCCTGACACAGCTGCAAAAAACTGGGGAGGGAGAGAGCGCAGGGGGAAGGACGGGTACAGGAGGGGAGGGTGAGTGAGAAGTGACACAGGTGTGTGTTTGGAGGGCGAGGGGCAAGAAAATCTAATAATAATCCCATTAAAAACTAAATCCATGTTCATGGTGACAACACAACAAGCAACAGGTTGCATTTCTGAGATTTATTATTTTTAAAGGGAGCTCTTCGGCACAGAGGAGTAGGATCAACTTTTTTGTCTTTTTATGGGATTTGCTGATAATAATAAGTCCTTTAAAAAGACAAATAGAAAATGCATTGCTTCATTAGCGCTGTCTTATCTCCACTACTGCAGTGTCTTCTAGTGTGCTGCCAGAGGGAAAGATCAGCTACAGAAGGAGTCCTCAGATATGTTCTTATCCAACTAGCAGCATGAATAGGAGGCTTTTCACTTCTGAATAAGAAAAAAATGAAAAACACTCACACACACGGCCGTGCAAAACATTCAAATGAAGGCAAGAATGCTCGACCAGCACAAACCCAAGGTGATCTGTGACTTTCAACGCAGGCCTGTGACCCCCTCCCCCCTGCTGTTCAGGGCTGTTTTGGAACAGGTGAGAAGAACGGTGTGCAGGTCGTCAGTCAGTCAGCCGGCCTGTCAGGTGGAGCCTGAGGCTCTCCTCTATTCTGCTCCACGACACAGACAGACGGCTGTCCTCTGGCCTCCTTAATCCACCCCCACCCCCCGCTCTCTGGGAACAACGTCTCCCCATGCACCCATTACATTGTCATTAGGGTGTATTGGCCACACAAGTAAACATGTCAAATCAACCAAATTTATTTTTTCCCTTCTACGCGGGTCACATCTCAGTTATTTTAAAAATAGAGAGAAAAAGAAACCACTAGCAAAGCTGACACAACTCTTTCCCAAAACAATGACGGCAAATGGACAAAAAGATCCAGAGAAGGGATTGAGAAGGCAAAAACAAAATGATACTTTAATTTATACATTGAACACAGAGCTGACTAGACATAATATACAACTGTGGGTGAGTGGGGAGCGCGGCCGTCCTCCAATCAGAGGGTTGGCGGTCTGATCCCAGGCCTGGCTAACCTGCATGTCAACGTGTCCTTGGGCAAGACACTTAATCCCAGCATTGCTCCTCTAGCTGTGACTACAGTGTGTGAATGTTAGTTACTGATGGGCAGGTGCCACTGTGTATGGTAGGTTGTGTCATTAGAGTATGGGTGAATGTCATGTAGTGTTAAGCGCTTTGAGTGGTCAGAAGACTAGAAAAGTGCTGTACAAGTCCATTTACCATAATATATGATACCAAACAGAGCTAAATACTTGATTCATACACATGAAAGATGGGAATGCTCAGTCAGTTAGCATGTGAACTATCGGCTACAGCCGGCACAAACACTTATTATGCACACACCTCATCACTTGTGTGTGTGGGTGTGTAGGTCATTATGCAAACTACCCCCCCACCCCTCCCAAAAAAAAAGGTGATCAAATGTGTATCAAATGTGTGCATTTCAATTGGTGAAAAAACAGGAACCTGACTCTACACTTCTTCTTAGCGCTGAGCTGCTTTTGAAGAGCACCCAGAATTACACCAGATAAGGAGAGAGTGACCTCTGACCTCCCTGTGGAGTACGCTGGTTGACATTCATTCTGCAGTTTGAAAGATTTCGTACAAGCTCACAATTGTCTCATCTTTAAAGTGTGTCAGCAGGTGTGTGTCTGTGTGTGCACATGCTAAAACAGCAGGACCATAAGTCCCGTCCGTGCTAAGCCACTAACAGAGCATCGTTTCGCCGTTTATTTGAGCACCAACACAAACTCGCCAGCTTTGCTTGTGAGAATCTTAACAGCAATAACAGCCACACGCGGACTCCTCCCCTTTGACAAACCGACATCTCGTTGGTGGGATTATGACGCGGATTAGGAGCCGACCGTTAGAAGTGCTATCGTGTGATTACCAAAGGGGTAATCCACAGTGGGTAAGGGGGCTGTGCAAACTGTCCACTAGCAGTGACAATAAGGCTGCGCTCACAAGCACCAACTGAACACTGGAGGATATCCTGGTACCTCCTCCTTTGAAATGATGACGTGTCCTTGTTCCACAACCACTGCAGAGCATCCTCATGGCAGACATCCCGCTTTGTGGACTGATGTGTGGTAAAGTGACATTTTGTAACATGCGAGAGATTATTTGTCTCGTATTTGACAGTTTTGAAGACTTGAAGTTAAAAAGAATATTTATTCTTAGGAGCAAATTTCTTGTCATCTCTTTACAGAGGAGCAACAGAAAGTTATGGGATGTGCTGATTCAAACATGATAAGAGGTGCCTGCGAGACGATGCCCACAAAGGCCCGTATTCAGGTGCCGTACCTCCCGACCTCGTAACCTTAGGGACAGGTTTATTTTCTGCTTGCAAAAACTTCTTACTGGCAGGAAGCAGACAACCTCCAGAGTTCTGGTGCAGCCTCCAACTCCAGGATCTCCACTTCATAATAATCGGATTTTACCATCATTATTATTTCATTGTTTTCATACACTGCTTCCGTCTTTCAGCCTGTGACGAATAACCTCCTCAAATAGAGCTACAACCAGGAACCCCCTCCTTTGCTGTGTGTGTTGTCTATCACCTTTTGTTGATCTTTACTTGAGCTCTGAGAGGATTACAGAAAGCACCATGCAAACAAACCCTATCATTACCTTACAGTCGGGCTTTGGGGAGATTAGTTACGCCTGCAAACAGGCTGGATGGTGCCTAACGCGCTGCGCTGAACTTATTGCAAAGTGACAACTGTTTGCCTTGCAGGACATTCGTTGCACGAGAAATGTTCAAACAAAACTCAACAAAAAAAAAAGACACGATGAGCTTGAATGGTGTTCAAATATGACTTGTCATATTTATTCTTTGAATTGAAAGTTGTATTTAAAAAATGTTTTTTTCTTTTTTTATGGCATCATGAAGGTAAAATGACATGCTGTGGCATAAGAGCATGGCTGCTGTAGTCATCAGGGCTTCAGCATTGACCATCCGGCCGTATGGAAGGGAGAAATGAGAGGCTCATAAATGACTACGGTTGGACGCGGCATGCCAACCACATGAGGTCGTGATCCATGAAGGAGTTCAGAGTGAGCGTGAAACGGAACCTGGCGTCGTACCGTCAACAGCTCGTCTTCTGTTGGTGCCACACGCTTAGCTTAGCATGACATGTGGATCACCGAGTCAACACGGGGCCCGGAGCAGGATGTGACTGTTTTGATTTGCATCACGCAGCTGTGACACTAAGAGTGTCGTTACACACGCGTGCAAGACTCTGGGTAGTAGTTAAACCTCTTGAGTGGTCGCCTCTTTGTTCTTAGTTTTCTGTCTGGGTTTTAAAGGCGTTCAGTTTTACGCTTTTAAGTTGTTGCTGGTAGGGAGTCGATTCGTTTGTTGTGGCCTAATTCTAATCGGTCGCACACAAAGAGATGGGTCGAAAAAAGTGGGCTCAAGTAAAAAGCACTTTTCTTTGTCGTTCTCCGAGACGAGACGCCGCGTGAATCTTTACACGGCGGACCGCAGGAGTAGCAGCAGTGGTGTGGAAGCCTTCAGCTATGGAAGCTAATAAACCTGTTGGCATTGACAGACTTACTCACAGCCGATCACACAGGCGGAGTCCTCACTCAGTGGTCTGTGAACATTAGCCGCCGGCGCTACGGATGGAGCCGCGTGGGGGCGTTTCCGCGGTAGAACAAAGCGCGGGGCGGACCTGGGACCAGCTGATCACCTGCCTGTTAACGGGTATCACAGGTTTTACAATATGAGATGTTCATATCACAATCATTGTCAAAGGAAAGTTCACGGTTCAGATCATGAAATCACAATATTCCTTCTAAAATATTCAGAACGTAGCTAACAGACACTTTGCATACTCCTGCGTGATTACAATACTTGACAAATTATTCAGCAGTTCAGTACAAATACAAGACAAAAGGGTCAAGTGAAGTGAAAGAAAATCAAAAGATAATTACTTTTAATTATGCTGTGTTTTCATGCATGCAAACAAATAATAACATTAAGATAACAGCTGGATTAACTTCATTGCTGTAGTCCCATTAGAAGAATTGTTATTAATTCAGATATTTTGAGAAATTTTAGTGAGTGCTTGTTATCAATTTAGATATAGTTATAAAAATAGTTGTTCATCACAATATCCCAATGTATGATTTCATAATGGTACCATCCTGTGAAAAGAGGGCTGGGTAATCATTACCCAGCCCTCTCCGGCATACAGGACAGGTGTTTATTGTCAAGATGTTGTGACATGCATTCAGTCTTTGCCAATTATATCCGCAACATCGCAGAGTAAATGAAAGTGCCTGAGGACACCACCCCCCCCCCCCCACACACACACACACACGGCTCAAGGTGAGACTACCCATATATAAAATGGTGACGTCCGTCCCACAAAAGAATGAGGTCTGAAGACAACGTCTGCACTTTGCTAGTGCCGGGAGGAGGGGGGTCAGGGGGGAGAGACCCTCAACACTCACATACTGGTGTTCCACAAACCACTGTTACTGCTTTTCAACAGTATCTCATGTTGTCATCTCCCCCCTTTCAAGATATGGGAATCCTGTGGCAAGACCTCAAGACCCTCCCCTTACTTAACTCAACCCCCCCCCCCCTCATACACACACACACACACACACACAGTGGGCCAGTGTTCTCCCTGGGGGGCTTGCCAAGATGAAAGGAGTGGTGGTGAAGGGGACAGGAGGAGCAGATGAAACAGATGAGATGAGCTGGCTCCTTTTTGTTCACATGTCGGATACTCGTATTCCTACTTTCAGCTTCAGCATAAATTTACCTTTCTTGGTGGTCATAGCTTTCTATGTTAATAGGAAATATCACATCTAATAAATAGAAAAGTTTGTTTTTATATAAAAAGCGCTGGGAGTCTCTTTGCTATCCAACACTGCCACTCTGTGGAAGGTTATTGTCACTGCAGGACGACAGGTAACATCTGCATAGGTGGGAACATTTCTTCCCACCCCCCCCCCCCCCCCCCCCCCCCCCCTGCCATATATCCTGTCACCATGACAACGCAAAAACTAAGACGTACAATTGAAGGTATTATAAAGTATTCAATCTGTGATGCTGCTGTGTCAATTTAATATTGCAAGTTTAACACACATGAACCGTGTGCGGAGATGAACCGTGCATCTCCATGCAATCCTGTTTTTAACGCCATGTTGCAATGACTTGTGGGTAATTCCCTTGGGCTAAGTTGGCATCCAATGCCAACTAACAGAAAGGGTTCATAAAGGGCTTAAAATGTCTGCACAAGAGCCTCAAACACTCGGCAGGGTGACAGAACCAAACCCTCACAGAGTCAGCAGGAGTCTGCCAGTCTACAGGGGCGTAGTCTCAGGATTACAAAGAAATAAATGATCTATTGAATTACTCATCCAATGTTTTCTAATATGAAATGAGTAAAGAATTATTGTGAATAAAACTGGAGGAAAGGTCTTTACTAGTAAGTACAAATGGTTAAAGTACTTAAGTTATTTCTATTAAGTATTCAAGTATAATCAGCAACATTTACACATACTCATGTTTGTCAAATATATTGAGGTAAAAGTATAAAATTGCTCAGAATGCAAATACAAGTACCTCAAAATGTGTACCACTGACTTGTAGTGTGAATGTTTTTTATTTATTTACAAAAGCATCCTCCCATTGATTTAAAATTGTATTTGTTGGTTTTACAGTTTCAAACAGAAAGAACTCACAATCTTTGGGAACTCAGCCTGTGGTTTTGGGTGGAGCAAGATGAGGAGCTAAATGGCCTTAATGACTCTGAACCAGCCTTCAGGGGGTTCTTCTATCAGCTCGTTCAATTTCCTGCCTCTTTCTGTAGGCGCCTCTTGGATTGATGTACTCGTACCTCGGGCACAAAACACACACACACACACACACACTACTCTGTAGGGAAAACAGTTGTGATGATTTTGTTAAAAATACAGCACATAATCTGCTTGCATTAGTGACTCTTAACGTGTTGATGAATAGAATTATAAGTGAGTAAAGCTACTTTAATATTTATTTATTTTACATTATATGTCATTTAGCTGACGCTTTTATCCAAAGCGACTGACAGTGCATTATAACCCATGTGTCACATTTTGCCTGGGGAGCAATTAGGGGTTGGGTGTCTTGCTCAGGGACACTTTGACATGGGGCAGCCAGGATTCGAACCGCCAACCTTGCGGCTCCCAGCGCATCTACTACTCCATGCGACCCCATCGCCACCTATTTATCCAATACTTTCAATGGTTGAATGGTTGAACGAGCCCTATAGTTTACACTCTAATTGTGTGCGCTTGCCATATTGACGCAGACATTGACCAAAATACCTCCACTCATTAAACACAGGCTCTGCTTTTTGTGTTTTTTTGTGTCATCTTGTGGCATCATGTGGCATGCCAAGGTAAGTTTTTGGGTGTGTGACGCAACTGACGTTACGTCATGTCAGCCGTCACGTTTCTCTAATGGAAGCAGACCAGGCCACCGAACACACACACACACAGAGGCCACGCGCAAGTCTCATTAAGCTACACGCTATGATAAAAAAAAAAGAATAAATATGAATTCTATTCATAAACGTCTACGTTATATTTGGTAATGCTCTATTCATATTACACCAGAGAAAGTGCAATGGCCCCTTTCCAATATTTTTATAATGCGAACATGCTAGCAAACGAAATGTCAAGCTAAGTAGCACCTTTCATGGAGCTAAGGTTCTATCAGCCATTTTCATTTAGCGGTAACGTCAGAGAAAATAGTTATGTGAAAAACGATCAGTCTAAAATAACTTACTTATGAAACAACAGCCGGTAACACACCTCCGGAAAATTCCCTGAACGCCACCACCTGCTAAGGTGGAGGGCCGCGGGGCCGCGCCTTGGTGCGCGGGTAAACGGGCCTGGATGCGGATATGAGCGCGATGACGGAGTGTGTTTGTATGTCTTGTGAAGTTTCGGGTTGCTAAACCAGCTCTGGTGTTTGGTGTGGCTGGTCTCTACGACGCTGTTTGAGTGCGCATGCCGGCACACGCACGCGACTTTTCAGTCAAAAATACCCGTGGACAGAAGAGAGCTCTTCTACAATCTTCCTCAGCTTTATTACAGTGAACACAGTATGTGTGTGTGTGTGTGTGTGTACCAGAACACTCGCGGTATTTGAGAAGTTTTATTTTTTCATTTTTTTCAGCATTTCTTACAACAATACAGACATCACAGAATACATAGTTTTACAAACACAAAGCATCACCACCTTGGTTGCTGCTGCTGCCGTAAAGGGGAGGGGGCTGGGGGGGTCAATGCTGCAGGGTTCCTGAAGTTGCCAGTTCAGCCCCAGCTCGTCCTTCTTTTCCAGAGAGCTCCCTCATCCGATGTAGCTAAAAGAACCTGCCCTTCAGGAGTTGCTATTTTTTGAGACCTTTCCGCAGCGTTTCAGCAGTATGAGAAAAACAATGGCAAAGGCTTGCTTCTGAGACATGTAGGGGGTGAAAACGGAACGTTTCTAGACTGGGATCTGAGCGTGGCGTTACTCCTCCAGAGGAGGTGAAAACAAGAAGCTTGTCCATAGTAAATCTTGGCCAATGGGAATCTCGCTTTTCAAAAAAACACACCTCTCCTTGCATCATTGTCCAACCTTTTTTCAGTATACCTCTGCAGAAAAAAAATTACACCACCTAAATCTGGACCGTCTAGTCTCGAGTAGTTTTTTTATTACTTACATCTTTTATTCCTGTACAGTGAAATAACTCATCTTCAAATGATCTTTTTTTTCTTCTTAAAAATACAGAAGGCTTCTTTTATTCAAGCCATTTTTTTTCTCCCCAAACACATTTCTGAGGCCGTTCCAACTTACAACAGGACTTTGATATTATATACTTCTGTGTGTATATGCATGGGTGTGTGTGCGTGTGTGTTTGTATGTGTTTGTGAACTCTATGTCATTTACATCCAACATTGTAAACATACATAGAACTATATTACATGTGCTTGCACTGCATCTTGGGGGGAAAGAAATTTTGGTTTACTTCACTAGAACACCACAAAAGGGAGGAAAAGGAGGAGGAGAGGGTGGGGGTTTCGAGAGAAGGAGAAGAAGAAGAGGTGGTGGAGGAGTGTCAAACTCCTTTTTCAAAGTTGTGTGGTTAGTCTCGGTTTGGTTGAAAGCTCGGTTTTAGTGGACAGGCCCTTTGAATTATCTTATGCAACACGGGGCATGAAGATCAGAGCTTCCTGTCTCTAAGCTTCAGAACAACAACAAGCTTCCTATTGAGTCCTTCAGGTAGAGCTCATTGTCCAGCACCATGGAAATGTTGAAGAAGAGCTATTCTGTATTAAGAAGTTCCTTTCAGGTGAAGCTCCAGCAGCAGGAAGCTACATGGTCTCAGCAGGGCATTAGCTGGGTATTGGGGAGGGGACGATTCCCTCCGTGTTACATGTATATCTGCGAGGCTGCCAGTGGTCCCACTCTTCATTCTTTATTTATTTTTTGTTTTCGGTGGGAGAGTCGTTGAGCTCTGCTCAGTCTTTTCTCTTCATCCAATTCTGAACCTCCCGAGAAAACAAAAAGAGAAAGCCAGTGGAGTCTGAGACGAACGCCGCGTCTCTGTTCGCCCTCTCAGGGGGCGGATCCAGCTCAACAACCGGCAGGGAAGGAGCGTGGTTTGTTGAGGTTGGCAATAAAATCCGGGATGAGAAGAGGAATGCATCTGAACGAGAAAGAGGTGCTGGAGAGGGAGGGGAGGGGTGTGTGTGTAAGGTTGCTCTTTACAAGTAGACGCGCCTTAGGTCCCCGGGTGAAGTGATGGTGTTGCACTGCGGGCACAGCTTCTTGTTCCCCTGTGACAGACAGAGACAAAGGTTAGCATCATTGCTATGGAAACCAGCTCAAGTTACATTGTTACATACATATTACAATATGACCTATGTATTCTGATGGCAAACTTGTCATATGTCATAACATTATGATTTAAAACATTTTGTAATATTTACATAAAATATGTAGCAATTTGTATGCAACTTGTCAATGATGCGACCTTTGAGGAAGGGAGCTGCCGTTTCTTTCAGGGGAGTGGCAAGCTTATGTAGCTGAAATAAATCAGCCTGTGCCAGAGCAGGTACAAGTGTTTGGATGTGTTGCTATAGCGATTTTGCCAAACTTGCTTTTGGAACCAAAAAGTCAGACCTATGTAATCTTATCCTGAAAATATCCTGTAAACTCAGTGAGCCACATATGAGGAAGGGGCCATGGTGCTCCTGTTTTCCACCAGTTTACTGTCTGTTGCATTCAGACGTGTCTCTCTCTTGCGGTACTAACTTTACTGGAAATTCATCTTTCAACTCTCTGCTTTGTGCATTAATGTATGTATTAATACATTTAGTATCACAACAGCAGGAGCTTAAGGAGCGAATGGCTTACTAGTAATCACTGTTTCAACTGATGGTGTAACTGGGGTGAGAGGAAAGAGTTTATGGAGAAGATACAGAATAGGAGAGGAAATAAAGGAGGCAGTGAGGTGAGGTGAGGTGAGAGAAAGCAACGACAGCGAAGGAATAAATGAAAGAGGAGCAGATGAGAGCAGCAGAGGAACCAAATGAAGCCTCTTTCCCCTCTGCTGCAGAAACAACGCGCTCCATTTACCACATTAGCACCCGCTAATTACACATTACTGAATACATTACGATAACTATTAACCAAAGAGACCACCACGTTCATGTGTGAGTTTGTGTCTGAGTGTGTGTGCAGACCCGAGGCAGTGTGTAGAAGGAGGTTGGAGTTGACCATTTTAATCCAACATTTTAACAAGCCTTTTGGGGACCATTTACTCCTGCTGAGAACTGGAAGTCTTTGCATTGCCTGGATTGTGTGTGTGTGTGTGTGTGTGTACGCGCAGTGAGAGAGCAGGTAAGATGAGGAATATTCCATTTTAGATTCTCCCCACGGGACACGGCTACAGAGAGAAACTCACTGACTATGAAATGAGGCTGCAATAACTGCACATGGTGAGGAGCTGCCCTGCAGCACACCAAGGAGCGTTGTGTGTGTGTGTGTGTGTGTGTAGGAGTTTTATTTTAGTTTGTGCGTACCAGAGTCCGCAGCCAGCATTCTTCGCAGTGGACGTGCCAGCACTGGATGGAGGTGAGCGGCATCGTGTAGGAGTCCTAAGAACCGGGAGATAGAGACGGGGATGGGGGGGGAAGAGGGGTAAGGGAGAGAGGGGGAGGATGAAGTTACACCAAATTTTACAAACACGCATGCGAGCTAACCACCGAAACAACACTGCACGTTCCCTGACCGACAGCATCAAACCACTAACCATCGAAACGACACAGCCAGCAGCCACAGAACCACTGAGCAGGGCAGCATGTGGGGTGGGGTGGGATGGGTGGGAGGGAGGCGCAACTGAACCGGTCACCTGCAGGTCACTGACGCATACACACACACACGGACACGATATCGGGCAGGCATCGAGCAGAGACGGAGTGAGGCAAGCACAGGGAGGAGAGGATGAGGGAGAGATCCATGAGTGAACCCAATCCGATGGGCGCCCTCTTCTTCTTTTCCTCTCGAAAAGAACGGAGGAGATGAGGGAGGGGGGCGGGGAGGAGGAAGGAGGGAGTGCCTTACCCTCCGTAAGGGCGGTGGGAGGAGCCTCTTTATGCCGCTGCCGTAGCCACCGATCACAAGGCCTCTGTACAGGCAGTACAGGCCGAGGGGGAGGGACTTAGGCTGCCTCTCTCTGACCTCATTGGCCAGTGGCCGGGGCCCAGGCCACACCCCTAGGCTCTTGATTTCCGCGCCTGACTGGATTGCAGGCTTCCTCTGTGTGGGGGGGGGTATGTGTGGGGTGGGTGAGGAGAGGGAGGGGAGGCGGGGCGAAAGGTGGCAGCCAATCATAAAGGCGTGGCTTATCCCGATTGCGCACACAAAAACACTGCGGTGCAACACGCACGCACGCGCACACACACACACACACACACACACACAGGAGCAAGTACAGCAATGAACACACTGACTTTGCTTCGCTAGGAACATGGATGCAGAAAACCCAGTGAAGAGCCTCAAGGTCGATAGTAGAAAAAACAAAGTAGCCAGTCCCTCAAAACACGCTAACTCTGCTCTGAAGTGTGTGTGGGGGGATTTGTGATGAAGGTTCACATGATGGAATTGCAAATGATGACTATTTCTGGTAATCATCAATCTGGTAGTCCTTTATGTTCAAGATTATTTATATAAATACACAACTTTCTCACTTCCTCCCAAAGTGACATTTTTGAGAAGCCAGAGAATATTAGTTCAGTTTTACTGAATTAAAGATCAATCAAAATCCCTGCTGATGAGTTCAAAGTCAATCCACAACAGTATTTGGATCATGTTACCTTTCCCACTAAAGTTCCAATGATGTCTTTGATTTAAGAAGCTCTTCCTTGGCATTTACGTCCATGGATATTTTTCTTTATTTTAGAAAAGATGGCATTATTATAAAGTAAAGCTATAGCCTCAGATGACCAGTAGATGGGGGTAGAATTTCACAGAAGAGACCAAAGCACAACACGCAGGATGAATTTGAGGACTTGTGATGATTGAAGAAGAGACAGACACAGATTAGAAGTGAGACGCATGTGTATGTGTGTGTGGACATTGTGAGTTAGACATAGATGGATGGATGGGGGGGGGGCTTGGATGACGACAGAACGGGAGCTTGACAACACAAACTGCCCTGTGTGTGTGGGGGGGGTGAACATGAGTACTGACAGTATTCCTCCTTCAGTCTCGTATCACCGTGGACAAACACGTGGCGCAAGAGTCGGACCACCTGTCCCTTCCTCTACCACATCTCTTAAATATGCTGCATGTCCACGAATGCACCGTGCAAGCTTTTTTTGGGAGAGGCGTTCTGCATTTCTCCCGCTCCTTGTTTGCTTTGACTGGTAGAAGCCATGCAAGAGCAGAAGACCACCGGCACCACGACACGGCACTCGTGACACACCGAGCGACTTGAGATGAGGCACAGACAGCTCCCAACATGCACACAACCCTTTCACACGAGATGGAGGCCAAAGAAGCGGAAACAAGAAGATTCACAATGTTGGACCTCAACCCAAAACAAATCCCACAAAAGGATTTTAGGTGAAAAGAAGTGTCCAGAATAATTTAAGGATATACACTGACTGTGGTTCTGTATGTGGATCCTTCTAAATCAGTGGTTCTCAACTGGTCTGGCTCCGGGACCCACCATCACCCCTAATGACGAGCCGCGACCCAAATCGATCGGTCAAAGGGGGGGGGGGGGGGGGTGATAGCGGTGTCGGTGTCAACGGGACGGGACGGGCCCAGTCTTATCTTTTCCCGTTCTAATTGCCGCGCTTGACTGAAAACATGGACAGACGAGCCGGCAAGAAAAACGACACTCCGCTGCATTAGAAAACGTCCCTTCAAAATAAAATCACAGGATGAAATTACTATTATTTTTTTTCCCATGCAAAGGCCCGCTAAAAACGGGTCCGCGACCCACCAGTTGAGAATCACTGTTCTAAATAATCTGATGACCGAAATGACCCTGCAACCCCCCCCCCGCCACTCTTCCAGAACGATGTACCCACGAAGAACTGATATAACAAGTTTGAGGAAAAAAAATCCATCATCTTAATGAAAGTCAGCGGTACATTTATCGGTGCAATTCAGATGGGATTCATATTTTTGGGACCCTTTCGGCGTTGTTGTGGCACATGTACTGGTGATAACACACAAAGCGCTTCCTTTTCAAAATCTCTCCAGCGCGCGGTGGCCTCTGGGATTCTTTGGTGTGCAGGGTTGTGCGGGGTTGCGTCCTACATATATTACAGTAGATTGGGGTAAAAAAAAAAAAGGCACACACGGCCTCCCACACGTGACGGAATGCTTCTGCGTACTCACCATGCAAATTAGACACTTGTATCGGTCTCCTCTCAGTATCTGCCTCTCCAGCTCTCTGATCCGGGCCTTCAGGGCCTCCATGGTGGTCGCCGTGGACTCGTCCTCCGTCACTCTGGGGGGAGAAGAGAGAGAGATGTTTAGCTTTGAGATTGTAGCGCACATCTGGAACAGTGTGTAACTGCGTCCATGCTGACATATGCGGGTGAATTGCTTCATCTGCGCATTGAACTCAAAAACCAAGCGACCAAATGTCTGCTGTCTGTTTTCTGACTCCCACTTCACGGAGGTTGACCCTGTGATCCCGGTGGGGATTTCTTCAGCTCCCAGCGCTACGTTAGCGTTTCCATGTTGGGAGTCTTTCTGTGCCTCGATAGGCAGTCGGACATCTCTCACACGACACATTCACAACGTTTTCCCACCTCGCTCAAACCCGCAATCTTTTTAGAATGCCCCCGCTTTGAGTTGAAAAGCGAAGTGCGGCGTCCTCGTTCCACCTCCTAGCACTCACCTCTATCTCCTCTCGCGTCCTTACTCCCGCCACTTCCTTGCCCTACTTGTTGCCCCCCCCCAACAGAAAATGTGCATTTAACGCTGTACGTCAGCATATGGAGCAGACATTACAAAATCAATATGGCCGCCGTGCAGACCACCCACGCTGCCGGTGATGATGACGATGATGATTTGTCTGAGCGAGACGAGGGAGCGCGAGTCGGCCAGTGTTCATTATAACATCCGCTCGCTTTCAACAATATCAGAGTGTGTGTGTGTTTATGGTGAAGTGTTAATTTTGCAGCCTGATAGCTTGCTGATATATGCTATTGATCTGGATGGGGAAGGACGAGTGGGGGGAAAGAAGAGAGGGCAGAATAGAACAATAAGTGGCTGCATGTGGTGTGTGTGTGGCCATGGATTTAGCTTAGAAGGTAGAAGTTTCTCCTGTTAAGAGACAAGTTTGGGATCTTCCATTTAATTTCTAACGGCTAGAGCGATAATTTGATCTCAGATTGTCTGCTGTTTTTTAGGTCAATATAAACTGAATATCTTTTGGATTTGAACCGTTAGACGGATGGAAAAGACATCCCATTGGCTTGATTTCATGCGAAGTGGCTGATCCAGCATTTAGAATAATGACAGTTTCTGGCAAATGTAAAGGGAGCCTGCATCTTCGACCTTTGCTGGCAGCGTCCGAAAGGCCGAGTGCACATCATCGTGCCGAGGTCGGCCATCTGATGATGGGAAGATTCAAGTTGTGTTTGCTTACCGCAAATGTGTTTTTGTGCTAGACAAGACAAGTTAGTCTCCAAGAAAGCTCAAGTGGCGTAAGGCTTAAGATCAAATTGATCTTTTCTGTTTTCTGTTTCAAAAATAAGTCAAGGAAAAATGGAAATAATGAAGCCTTAATTGTGGCATCATTTAGTTCAGAGATGATGGTCTGTAACAGAGCTTTCAGTGGTGGTTGTGCAGCGATTATCCCTCACATGATGCAATGGTTAGAGATGTCAGAGTTGCACACAGCCCTCTCTCTCCTCCCCTGTGACCCGATCACCATCCTGGGTCTATAAAGAACCTGGTCGGGACTCCTGAACTATAAACCGCTTTACCCTCTCCTCTTATTAGTCCCGACCTTGTAAAAAGACATTCAGCCTTGATTAGCCTGCTAGCTTATAAAGCGGCAGTAGGGGACCGGATGGGGCTCGTCCCTAAAACAAGGCTCTGGCTCCCTTTTATTAGCTGCAATAAAGCGCTCCGTCACTCAGAGGATCACAAATCTGAGAGAGAAGTTCTTCTCTTCTCCCAACAACACTGGCCTCTTCCGCCTCCTTCTCCTCATCTACTCCTCCTCCATCATGAATATGCATTCAGCGCACAGCTGCTTTATAGAGCAACACACTTGAAAAGTTGTTTAATTTCCCAATGCAATAAAAAAAAAAAGGAAGATTGAATGGGGGTAGAAAGGAGATGATTTTGCAGTGACGAGGAAAGGAAAAGACAACTCTCAGGGCCCGAATGTGACAAGCACAGAGATAAAGTGCGTCTCCACCAGCAACAACTGCAAGGGAGAAATCTGGGAGTTTAAGCCCTTTATGCCATTTGTGTGAGTCACTGGTTTAAGCTGGCTCAGGGGTTTTCAACCTCTTCGCTCTGGCAAGCCAAAATTTGATAAAATTGAGGTCGAGCTGGGAAAACATGTCATGTAGACGTACAGAAAGAAGGAACGTTTAATCTGGGTTACGACCTTAAAAAGTCAGGGATGAGAAAACCCCACGTCTTTGATGTCGTGGCAGCAGGGAGACTATTAACGCTGCACTAATGCGTGATCAGCACGCAGACCGGTCTCAGTGGTGCAAAAGTGTTCACCTGATCTAAACAAAAAAGCAATTCAGATCAGACTCAAAGTGGATCACAGAGGGAAAGAAATGCTCACTTTCATCTCCATGGAATCTGGAAGATTAAACTGTGGGACGAGGACCTGCCTTGCTGGGTCTTAACCCCAAGCTGTGGCCTTGGTCTGAAGACCCAGCGTCATAAAACTTGCAGAACCAAAGCGAACTTTCCGTTCATGCAACCCACTGCTACTAATACTTAGCAGGAGCTTTTATTTTTGTTTATTTTTTTGAATGCCGTGCGCATATATGCGAGTCAAAGAAAGCAGCGCTTTAGCTCGCCTGTAAGGCAGAGCCTGAAGGAGACAGATAGATGGCCGAGCCTCCCCTCTGCTTGCTGTGGTGCTATTGCTCATTTCATTAGTGTGTAGTTTGTGTGTAGCAGAAGATCTCCGCCAGCCATCTCAACCAGCCCTGTGTCTTCATCTAACGTCTGTCCACATTTTGGGCCTCTCTCTATCACTCACAACACAAGTATGCGGCAAATGATGAAATTACCTAACAATTAAATATCAAAAACACAATATCCTGTCAGACATTACCAACACCCAAGTAGGGGGATAAATCTCCCATGCAGGTGTTGTAAAGAAAGCGGTGGTAAATCCCTAGAGCTTTATTCTCTGCTGTGCCCTGTTAACCGAGGCCTTAAATACACTGACACACCGTGATAAAACATTTAAGTCACTATTGATTTCCCCTGTCTCAGACCGATCTGTGTGTGTGTCTGTGTAGGTGTAGGTCTCACTTGGCAAAAGGGAAGGGGTGGGGGGGATCTTGTGAGTGCTTGAGAAAAATAGAGACACAGGATGGAAAGAACAGAAGGGAGAAAGAAAAATGTGGCTTAGCGACAACAATAAAGAGAAGAAGCTGAGGTAAAGGGAAGCGGGAGCTGTGTGTGTGTCTGTGTGAGTGAGAGAGAGAAAGAGGGCAAAAATCTAGCTTCATCACTTTCAAATTGAGGACAGATTCAATTATTTGCAGAAACCACATGGAAATCTCTCCGCATTGTTCCAGCTGGAGCACCAAATTTGGCAGCAATCGCATTGGCGGCATTGGAGGGGCCATTTATCTTCGTAGGGAAAGAGCGTCTCAGGCGCCGTGCGTGTGTGGGTGTGTTTATGTGTGTGTGTGATAGAGAGGGTGTGCGTGCGCGAGGGCTCATTTATCTTGCGGCGGAATGAGCAAGGGAACAAGGACGCCCCGGGAGGCGACCAGATCATTACCCATCTGGGATCAGGGAGAGAGATTTCACTAACGCTGCTGTGTGCGCAGCCACGCACACGCACACACACACACACACACACACACACACACACACACACACACACACACACACACACACACACACACACACACACACACACACACACACACAATGTATCAATGTAACGAAAGGAGACAAATCTCATTTTCATTTGGGGACGGAGGGGCACAGAAGCTCCACAAATACGTGCATTTAAAGCGAGCGGAGAGGAGTGAGACAGGGAATTGTTCAAGCCAGCTGACTGCTTGTTCCCTTGCAATCATTCAGCATTGAGGTGGCCCCTTTAAATGGATGCTTAGATTAAGGGCATGCTCTGCCTGGGTGGGAGACAGACGCCTACGATCCGGACCGGGACAAAGTCACACCAGCGCATTTGGTCCGGCGAATACTTAAAGCGGTTCTTGGCAACTGGCTGCAGGCGAGGGATGATTTAGTTCATGTCCCAGATATATGTCCCAAATGTAGTTTAATAGTGTTTCGTTCACCACCGCTTGGTAAAGGTAAGCAGCTCAACTCAGTGCGCATGATCCCGAAGCCCTGCCCCTTTCCACCTGCTAACACATAGTGCCCGGTTGCACAATTATTCAATTTTAACTGAGCGGTTTCAAATGGACACGCGTGAAGTCGATCAGCACCGTCTGACCCCCACGGACCTGCTGACATCTCTCGCATTGACACGCAGAGTAAAAACACAAAGAAGATCTCAGCACAGACAACAACTCATCGAATGCTTCCCCACGCTCGGCAAACAAACAACACGAGCACCAACCTCACAGCGCCGTGTCTGATCAATACACCTCAAGAGGCTCTGCTTCTTTCTGCTGATATTTAATATGGGGCACACAGACAGACACACTAAATTAAGAGATTCATTTGAATGAACCATTTTGCAAGTGCAGCCTTCCCAAAGACAATTAATAGAGGGGTGGGGAGGGAGGACGATGACAATACTTAAGGCGTAAGGCTACAGACATGCACATTATCACCAGACTTTTCATACTTAAAACACAGACATCTCAGACCTTCTTTTATTCAAACTATTACTTTTAGCATGAATAAGTTTCCAATAACCACTACAACCATTTATAGCATAAAAGGGACAGAAAAACAAAAGCTGCAGCGAGGACCTGCAACCACAATCGCACAACCAAATAAGCACCTGTGTGGTAGACCAGCGTCTCCTGTGTTCAGAGCGTAGATAACGGCGGCCTCAGGTCAGCGCATGGCTGTCTGCCATTCACTGACTCAAGAAGAACCAGCGTATGACCCCACTGCAAAAAATCCAAACTATCCCCTTTAACAATTTTCCGTGGGGAATGACTGAAGAACAAAAGGGCACGAAAAAGAAATGAGAGTGCTGATGTTTAGGGGGCATTCTGAACGGCACTTCAGGTGGACAAAGGAAATCACTTTAAGAAATAGGGCCTGGGATGGAAGGCAACCGACAGACTGACCCCAGCTCAGTATGTGTGTATGGGAGTGTAATCGCATGGAGGGGAGAGGGGGTGGGGGGGTCAAAGAACAGGAGAATATGCCAGACATGCAGAGGCAACCAATCAACCAAATCCCTCCTTCTCTTTGCTTGCTTGCCCACCGACATTCCTCTCTCGCAATGAGCTGACCTCTATTACCATGCAGGGGACGGGGTGGCTGTGTGCAGGATTGTTTACTTGATGCAGAATATGGATGAGGAGATGGAAATGAGTGGATTACAGAGCACTGGCCTTTCTCTCTCTCTCTCTCACACACACACACACACGCACACACACACACACACACACCCCCCCCAGGCGTTCCAATGAATAGGGCTGCGTGTGTGTGTGTCTGTTTGAACATGGCTAGGCGGACAGGCCTTTTCTTGCTCTGTCCACTCCCAAGTGTGCACAGGCCCAAGCAGTCGCCGTCCCCAATATAGTAACCAGAGTTCTTGGAGTGCAGAGGTTTGCAACGCGCGCATTGCGTTAGTAGTCCATTACAACATCATACTTCTAGTTTGCCGTTTTCTCTAAAAGTTGAAGTACTGCTCAAACATGTGTGTGCATGTACGACTGCTGCGAGCGTGTTGCTCGGTAACCCGACGTCAAACAAACATCTGCATGTGGTTCCAGACTGTTGCCGTGACGCCGGTCCATTAATGATTCTGAGGCAGCTCTCTGCTCACAGGGAACACAGCTGCAGACAGAAAATCAATAGGTGGAGAGACCCCTCCCTGTCACACACACACATACACACAACAAAACATTATCCACACAAAATGCATCATTTCGACCCCTCATGGAATCCCCACAAGAGTCATCTGCCTGCCTGCAACGAGATATTTTCTATCTCCTTATACTACCACATCAGGATGTGTGTATGTGTGCATGCTCATATACTGTATAGGTGGAACCTACTTTTCGATCTCACTGTTTTTACAGGTGCGCGGGGCGCAGGAGGAAGAGGAAGTGGAAGAGGAAGATGAAGGGGTGCTGGGATCCGTCTTGCTGGTTTCACCGTTGCTTGTTGAAGGCATCTCTGTACGCACAAACAAGGGGGGGAGGGGGGGGGGGGGGGGGGTCAACGCCGGTACGATGAGGACATTCCTGCCGATGTATGTGACAATCAATACTAAAAATCCTCTATCTTTACCGTCGCTGGCCCATTTGGAGAACTCGGGTGTTATTCTGTTAGAGGGCATCCCACCGCTGCAACACAAGAGACAAAAAGATGGCGGCGTGAGCGACGCGTTTCACGCCGATGGCGGCACGTTGGCTAAAATCGCGCCCCCCTACTTGAGCACGGCTCCCCGTAGCGCCTCCCTCTCCCTGGCCTCGCCCTGGTCCTCCCCGGCTCCGGAGCACGGGATGATGTCAGCCTCCGTGTACTGGGCCTTGCCGTACTCCAGGGTGTCGTCTCCGTCCACGTCCAGGTCCACGTCACTGTCCGCCGCGCTCTCCTTGATGCTACACGTGGCGAACCCAGTTCCTGTGGAAATGACAACGAGGGGGACTCTTTTAAATGTATTTTGAAATGTAGGACGCTGGGAATTAGCGAACTTTATGTGGAGAGCATGGATTCCCCTGTCATACATTATTATTATATTAGGAGGAGGGAACTTTTTGCTTAGCAAAACTAAGCGATATAATATTTCACTTTTTTTTTTAAGCGGCTCAAAAAGGAGATTAAGAAGCACTCTTAAGACCTCCAGCCACTGATTTTGAGACACACCTGGAGAAAACCAGACTTTTTCTGGACCAATTACAGACTTTTGCAAAAAAAAATATTTGTTCAGAGGGACGAAAGTGCAGTGAGTGATGACGTCTAGACACGCGGGAGGTGAACTGATGAAGAGCAACACCTCAGCCGTCAATCCGTGAGAGAAAGAGAGGGGGAGTGTGTGTGTGTGAGTGGCACTTCTATAAACTCAGTGATGAACGCCCAGACAAACCCTCACCGCTGCCTGACTGCTCCCTTCAGCTCCACTTAGCCACCGAGCTGGCTGCGTGTGTGTGTGTCCATCACTTAGAGGGCGTCTCTTCAGCGTTTGTTTGAGACTGTCTGTCCCTCTGTCACTTAGACCCTGCAGCCCCTATAAGGTGTGTGTGTGTGTGTGTGTGTGTGGGCACGCATGAGTCTGTCTACCTGTCACTAACAGCGTCGGCTGTCGAGGTAGGCTAGGTGTGTATGTGTGTTCACATGTGTACGTTACTTACTATTTGAGCACTTGGAGGTGTGTGTGTGTGTTTCACTTGAGATGTGACTCTGGATGTGTGTGTGTAGGTTTCTACCAGTGACAGGCCTGACAGCCATCTTATTTACACCTATCCCAATTCCTACAAGCTCTCACCTGGAATAGTGCACTCAGTGTGCATGTGACAAGTGTGTGTGTGTGAGACCAGACAGAAGTTGTGCAGAGTTGACAGCCATCTAATTTAACCCCCTGTCCCAGTATGTGAGCGTGAACTTCAATACTTGACTCCCTTTAACAGTTGGTCACAGTGCACAGCGGTGTCTCTGAGGACCTTCTGGGGTTGTGAAAAGCTTCTTCTTCCTCCTCCTCCTCCTCCACTGAGTAATTAATTTCACCTTCACTGTAGAAACCAACCAAAATGAGGAGGGAGTAGTGGCAACCATGAGCGGGCATTAAAAGAAACGCGTCCCGGAACGCTGAGGTGTTTTTACAACAGGCTCATGGTTTATAGTGATCACATAAAAAGGACCGTTTAACTTTTATTCGGTCCCAGCGGCAGGAGGAACATATGTGGAACAATGGCTGCGCAGCGTTAATCCAGAAGCCTTCAGGCTCTGCTCGGCTACAGTTTGTTCAGGGAAATGCAGACACATTTTCTCCTTGCTGCTCTTGGGTCTCTTGGAGGGGGGGGTTGGTTGTTCAGGTACAGAGGTCGTGTGTGTCACTATGGCGCTGTGCTGACAAGTTAGGTGCAGTCACAGTTGCAGCTGGCGGTCATGATCTCTTTACAATACCGACGATGCCCCTGGGTCGGGCCAAGCCGCGGTCGGAGTGATTGGCTGGCTGAGAGCCAAACTGATAACCAGCTGATCAAAATGAAGATCTTGTGGAGAGTTGGACCAGACAGCTGGCGTCACCATGTTGACAGTCAAGCAGCTAATAAATGTTAAAAACAAACTGTGAAAAACTTTATGGATTAGAAGAGTTACTGTAAACAGTAATTGGTTGTGCTTTCTCTTCTCACAGGTCTCCATGGATCATGGTTCTGTCAGAGTCATTATTATATTATTATCGACTATTGAATCACATTACTGTCATCATATACCAACATTACCCTTTGCTAAAGTATGCTCTCCCTCCCCACAGGCTTCTGTGGATGGTGGTTGTCCCTGCAGTACTGCAGTATTATTTGAATCATTTGTCATAGGAATTGAACGCATTGTATATATTTTGTTCTTTCTGTACATATACGAGACGCCGTCTCTCCGTCAAATGGAGAGAGATCCCTCCTCTGACGTTCTCCCTAAGGTTTCTTCCCTTTTTCCCCCATGAAAGGGTTTGTATTTTTTGGGAATTTCTCCTGTGCCAATGTGAGGGTTTTGGGACAAAGGAATTGAAAATAAAACATTTTGCAGGGTATGAAATATTCTCAATGAATCCTTAAATAATGCCACTGTGTTTCCTCTTCATGTGATTAGAAAGCTGAGAATATACAACTCAATTTTGCCCAATTCAAACTATTTCATCCGGGCAAAATTCAAAATGAACATTTGGGAATTTTGGCTAACTCCGAAAAAAAAACCCATCACATAGGTCATGATGAATTCTCAAATACATAGACACTGCATATTTAAGGATAAAGATCGCCGCTTTCCAGCTCATAAGCACGCTGACAGGACATGCTGGAGGTTGTGCCTGTGCTCATGTCTGAGGTGTTTTAACTGAGCATATGTGTGTGAGTGTGGGTGTGTGTGTGTGTCAGTGCCTCCATCTGTCCCTCTAAGCAGTCTTGGCAGGCCAATCTAATCTGGCCAGGGAAAGGTCAGCCCCACTCTAACTGCCTTTCACTCATATTATGCACCGACGCCCCTTCCCTTCCTCCCCCACACACCTCCCTCACCTCTCTCCCTATCTATTCCTCACCTTCTTTTGTGTCATCACTCTCCTTCATTCTTACCAGTATTCTTTTACATAACCTCAACAAATATCCTCTTCCCACTTTGCCGCAGTGACTGGCAGCCAATCGACAGACCTCGGCGGCATCCTGTTGCCGTGGCAATTATCGGGACCCTCCGTGAAGCAGAGAGGTGGGGCAGTCAAAGGCCATCACTGTATCTTTGTGCCATTTACAGGTCAGAGAGGAGATGGGGGGGCGGGGGGGGGGGGGGGTGGAGGATGTGGGGGGGCGTAGGCACAAAAACATGAGACGGCCATCTTTGAAGTCCATTTACAAAGCAAGGATTTCTCCTCTTCTCAATCCCTCCCTGGGCTGCCTGGACCCTCAATAATCCGCCTCTTCTCCTCCCTCTCAGAACGGACCGGTATCAGACCTGGGGATCTGTCTGTGGCCCAACAAACGGATCAACTGATCTGCTCCAGGCTTGCAGGAGAAGCAGGGCTGAACACCCAAGAAACAAACAGGAACATGAAACAGAACTTCTGAAGGGAAAGCAGAACTTCAAAAGAACAAGTCTAAGTTGTTTTTTTGCAATCAAAATGATTGGTCAAAGAGGCCTGCACTCGCAAAGAGTGGAGATTTTGATTTTTGGCTTATACGAGAAGGGAAAATGTTTTCTGGATGTGAGGATTTGTTTTTATGCTGCAGTATAATATCATCTTAAACTTGGGTAAACATAACACTAGCTTGAAACTTTTGGGAACATTCCATAGACATCAAACATTCTGCAATAATGTCATTGGGTTTGATTCACTTACTTCGTTGTGGGACTGGATTGTTTCTCATTTAGTACTAATTATAGGAGCAACGTTATTTTCTAGTGCTGCTTGCATGTGAGAACTATGGCTACGTCTTTAAAGTGAAGAAGTACAAAAGGATGTTTAAATACCTTTAACTAAAATATATTAAAAATACCCAGGTCTCATATTGGCACTAGAATAAATACATGAAACTAAATAACTCAAACCATCCCACAAAAAGACATGGGATTTTGATGAAAACGGAAGTCATTTCCTGTTACAGAGGTGTGTACCCTGCAGAGGTAGAAGCTAGATGCTTGGACAGACAGACAGTCCACTAGAGAGATAAGGAAAGCTCTTTCAACCTGGCTAAGCTGGTACGAGACAGTCTTTCCTCACAGAGTTCAATCATAAACTGATCTTGTTCGATTTTTTCCCCCTCCCTCCCTCCCCTCCCTTGAAAGGGCCCCATTCCCCCTGCCTTTCTTCCTCCTGCTCTCAAAGGGAGAGGAAGGATGGTGGCACTTCACAGAGGGATAGGCCTTCACTTCATCCCGCCAGCTGAGGAGACCCCCCCCCTGCAACATCTCTATATCCCTCTGGCCGGCCGCTGGCTCTCGAGAGCCTGCAGGATTCAGCGGTGTGTTAGAACCACTGAAGAGCTTTCAAGACAAAATCCACCCCGTGAGCCTTCTGCCGAGTGTGTGTGTGTGTCCCGTTTCATGTCGCTCTCCCCAGGCCAACTCGGTTATCTGTGTCACATCACAAGGCGCCCTATTAGAGCGCGGCAGAAGGGTCCTGTGTCTGCTCGTCCTAACGACGTGCGGATGGAGGGAGCGCCGTGGAGACGGCTGGACGGACGGCAGGCGGCTCCCCAACAAGGCGCTCTCTGGCCAGCTTTTAGTTGAGATTTCCACATTGATCCGTCTCGTCTGCTCGCTCGCTCGCGCGCTCTCTCTCTCTCTCTCTCTCTCTCTCTCTCTTTGCGGCTCACGGGGAGGGAGCGAGGGAGGCAGGTGAGGCTCAGCGTGTGTGTGTTTAACAACGGATCGAACAGGGGAGAGAAGCGGGGAGGTGGGCGGATGAAAGCCGAGGGCGCTTGAAAGAGCCTCTTTAGAGACGCCTCGGCCTCTTCGTCCCTCTGCTCTACGCACGCTGAGCCAGGCGTGATCCACAATGGCCTCCCACCAAGGAGCTTGGTGCGCCGTGTGTATTCAGACATGAAGGTAAACATAACGGTTGGTTTAGAGCCGTTGTTTGGACTCATGGGGGGACATTCCTACAAAGACTGAGCAAACTCGCTGCTTTTCTTTGTTATATCTAACACCCCATCGAGTGGCTTCAGGGTTTGGACAGAACAACCAAATTCAACATAGTCTGCTCTGAAGAATTGGGAATGACATTTTTTTCACTGCAATTGAAGAGAACATAATTGATTGAGAATATAACAAGCAGATAAATCGAAGCGCAGTCGGTTTGTTTAGTTGTAATTTGAAAACAGTTTGCTGTTTTGTTTGCTGACAAGTGACCCCAGAGAGGTATCCCAATATTAAGCTGGTAAAACGCAATAGTGTCTTAGCGGAGCAGTTTTGAGCACCACAGAGGCGCAGGCAGGAGTGTGTCTCACTGCATGGGACAGGGTCTTGTGGGAGCCTTTTAATGTTGCTCTGAGAAAAAGCAAGCAGGCAAAATGGGATAAACGGAAACGGATAAGGCAAATTCAGTTGAATAGCGAGCAGATTCATAAAAAAAGATCCATAATGAAATCCATTGTCTGTCATCTATTTTTCCTAAAGTTTGAGGTTTCAGTGCGGGTATCCAGATATTTACGCATCCAATATCCTAGATAACCCTCAAAAATACTTTTGCTCTTATTGCATTTTTAGAGAAACTGAAGTAAGCTCAGCTCAAGGAAAAGTAAAAAAAAAAAAAAAAAAAAAGTCAGGAGACGGGAACAGAGCAGCCACACTCCCCAGTTACCAGCTCTCCCATCCACTTCCATAATTGCATTTCTGGGCGCACACGCTCACGGGCGGTGGTGACCAGCAGGTCAATTGCCCAGCTAAATGTGTTTTCCTTCTCCTTGCTTAGAGGGTTGTGTGTGTGTGTGTGTGTGTGGGGGGGGGGGGGGCCTGAGCCAAGATGACCCGGAGTGAACAGACACCGCCGCCGGACCGATGGCCCCGTTTAGGGTCTCCTTGGTCACGTTGTGCGGCGATCCCCCGAGGCGGACCGCGCTCAAACCGGACAGACGGCGCAGATGATGGATGAGCGGCGGAGACGGACGAAGGGGGCGGACCCCCGTCTGCGTACTGCCAGCTCTGTTGGTCAGCTAACGAGCAGACCACTGGGCTCCCTCACACACCCTCCCTCTGGACGCAAAGCAGCTACGACAGAAAACCCGGCGCAGTGTGTGAGAGGAGGAGAGTGTGTGTGTGTGTACCTCTGAAGCCTCCCTCCAGCAGAGCCGTCGCTCGGATTCGCTTCTGCCCCGCCCACTCGTACTCCTCAAAGCCTCGCCCATTCTCTGCATCCATGTCTGCAGAGTCGTCGTCGCCTAGCGCGCCCTCGCGCTGACACACAAACACACGGACACGTTAATCACTGTGGAAACACAAACACTTCTTTGGCTGTTTTTAGAATAGTGGAGCGGTGGACGATAGGCCAGATCTCCACAGCACGCTTTCCCCCATACCCAAACCGTGACCAGCTGTGAGGGGAACCCAGTGTCGTTGGCAAAGAGGACACAAAGGAGAGAAGCCGGCTGGTCTCGCACACCTCCCTCCAAGGCCTACGTCTGACTACGAGAGCAGCAGGCCGATACATAATGCCAATTTCTCGGTTCTTTCGCTACTTGCAACTGACAAAAATACACATTTAAAGGACATTTAAAAGTGCACTTCTTGTCAGCGCTCTGCAGACCATATATTTCAATGAAATAAAGAGCTTTTCATTCTAAACATTCTAATGGAAGGCAACTCTTAGCTGATGGCAGCACCTTCTTGTTTGGGGAGATTTTACCTTCTCAATCCACAGCAGTAGCTGTTTCTGCAGAGATTATGATTTATTTATAATTTCTATGAATGAACTTCATTCTACATACAAGCTTTATCAAAAGACTAAAATGATATTACCTTTGACTTCATTAAGTTTATTTGTTACTAAATTAACTTACTGAAACTGCTTAAGAAGAAGCCCTCAATACAAGTGCATTGGGAGGTTGTCAGTTATTTGGCAAAAGACCATAAATACTTTCACTTCAAAGTTACAGAAGGATGTCTGTATAATTTAGATAACAGTAAAAGCGAGAAACTTCTACCCATTTTATTGCTAATCAGAACAAGAAGATATTAGCTTCAGGCCCTGGTTGGGTGCAACACTCGCTACAAAGCAGCAAAAACACAGCTGGTGTGGAATGGTACGGCACCGGAACACCTCCAGCGTGCTGGGGGAGAAGAGGTGTTAGTGTCTCTAGCGCTAGTCTGAGGGACAGCGGTGAGTGCGGGGAGACGGACGGGTGGTGACTGTTAGTGGGGATGATTGGTCGTCTACTCTAGGACAGGAAGAAGCGTCTACTGCGAGGGACGACCAGGGACCAGGTCGAGTACTATGACATCGAGAGAGGAACCGGCCCCTCGTCTCCGTGAGCTAGCGGTGGAGCGGTTAAGCTCAAAACACGAGCTGAATGCCGTTGGGTGAGCGACCACATCATATGGGATGAACTGCATCCTTCTAGTTCCGGTCAGCTCAGTGGTGGCTGACGGAGATCAACGCTGCATTTTCTAAATGGCCCCCAACAGTTATCCCCATCTGATGTGTCTGCAGCACCGCGGCGTTAAGAGGTCAATGTCTACCGTCGCTATTGACTGTTCTCCACACTAATGTCTGGCATCTACGGAGGGGGCATTAAGAGGTGACTGGTCAGTGACTACAGGAAGAGAAAGGTTGACAGGCAGTCCGACCGGCGGTTTTTCAGAGACCCGGGGGTGTACTACCTGGATCAGGCATTGTTCCACATGTCTACTCATCTCCTCCTCGCTCCCAGCCAGTGGGGCGCTGCACAGCGGACATACCTGGCCCCCATCCTCAGGCTTCCTCCTCTTCATCTTTCCTATACGGGCTGCAGGGGGGCAGAAGAAGGGAGACAGACATTTTTAGTTCAAAAGCCCCATTTAGGTGCGCCAGCAAGCTTTCATGGAGGACTGATCCAATACAAGAATAACTTGGGGAAGATTCATCTTGCACAAATAAAGGGCCTTGATTTAAGCGCTGAGCCAGCTGAATTGTGCTCAGAGAGAAACGCCAAGCGTCGGATGGGACGGTCTCGATCCCGTTCCTACACTCGACCTCCACGCTGTGCCTCTTCCTCGGTTTGTCCCCTGCCCTCCTGTCCCAGCCCTTCACATTTAATATGGAATTTAACAGAGCAGAACCGCAGTCACTGTGCCCTGAGTCTCTGTCGTTTTTTTCTTAACTGCCAATGGCGCCCAGAGACATCCATGTTTACCCAGCCAGGGAAGGGAGACATCAAGAGGGATGGTGGGAGAGGACACACGGCAAGATGGCCTAACTGAACAGCGGGGTAGGGATGGAGGGAGTCGGTCCGGGGGGGTGGAGGGGAAGAGCATCCTTCTCCTCCTCCTCACCAATTCTCTCGTGACGTTAATCAAAGGGAGCGTTGTTAAATAGAGATGGGGAAAAAAGGCTAATTAGGTTGCTCGCCCTCGCCACACGCTGTTACACCCCACATGAGAATGACTCCTGGCTCCACACCACGGCAGAGAGAGATTAATGGAGGGCGAAGTTTACGCCAAGACTCTCGTCACGGGCACTGACTGAAAAGGGGGGAGCCCCCCATGTGCCAGTTTAGCTTCAGCATGCCCTGATGTATAATGTTGGACTAACTTCTGGTGGTCCACCTGAAGACCATGTCAGAAATCCACTATGGAACCAGGCTGGTGAAAACGCATTAAGAAAACCGGGAACGGGCTGCAGCCACTGAGCGTTTTACTGTTCAACTGGCGTTATTGTGTTGTTACAGAAGGTGTTGTTACAGGATGTGCTGCCCAAGTCTTCCAGTGTTTTTGGATCATGAATCCTCATCTTAGGTTAGTTCTGTTTTTTAACATTATAAAGTCCCAGGGCTAAGAATACACATTTACCAAATAATCAGAAAGAAACTATGTTAGGCTGTTAATCCATCTGGATGAAAAAGTTTCAGTCACCCCAAATATAATAGCGGGTACAAATTCTTTCAGAAATTGGGGCTGTTCAGAGTTAAAAACACAACACCAAAAACCTACTGTGTCTTACATTAAATCAACATCACATGATATAAAAGCATCATATTATCAAAATGTCCAGCCCCTGAATCTTGACTAGGGTTGCCATCCGTCCCTTAAAATACAGACAAACCTAGATATCGACCTACCCCCCCATCCCCATATCACGACAATATGACCACTTGAGTTATAGAGAGAGTGAGTGCATGTGTTCACATTGGTTTCAATAGCAGATACCTTTTAAAACAACATGTTGTGATTTCCCACCATTGACCATTGTGGCCTATGGCCATGACTGGGGGGGGGCCTCGCCCACCTTATTTCTCTGTATTAGAGGTGGCAACCCTAATCTCGACACCAGTGATATCATATTGTATTTTAAGAGATGATCAATTTCTTTTCATTTTAGGATTCATTAAAAATCAAACGTATGGAACCTTTCTGCCAAGTACACCCTCTTAAATACCTGAATATTTTGAAAAATAAAATATGTTTTCCAAACTATTCTACTTTGGCCAATCATTTTTTTTACAAGTAAATCCGTATATTTTCTTTTAAATAAACTTTTAAGACGAAAAACCTTCTTGAGTAAACTTTTAATGACGACATATAATGCGTATTAATAAGCACTCGGGAGATGAGGCGCGTTTACATACCATTCAATCTCGTTTGCCTGTTGGCCCGAACTCGTAAAAATGTCTGCAAGCAGAAAGAAGGGGGAGGAAAAAAGAGGGAGGAAACACACATTAGATACTTAACCAACCACACAACATGTTCACGATGACAATTAGAACTTTTTCGACTGGGATTGCTTTGGATGCTGAGGTTGGGTCACTGTAAACAAGACCTACTTCTCTATTGTTTTCCTCATCCTCCATGTCTGTCGGGCTTCACTCATGGCTCATTCTACGGCCGCCACAAACTCTCTGCTGAAAACTACACGGCTGCGTTTACACACGCTTCGCATCACCACAAATTGAAGTCTGCGTCTATTTTGTACCGCGGATGGGAAAGGATTGAAAGTGGCGCTCGTATCGGCAGATATTGCTCGTGTCCGACGCCATGTTGGCTTGTTATGATCACGTGACGCACTTAAGACGGAAGTGGGGGAAGCCGCACATGTCGTTGCGGATGTTGACCGCTAGAGGGAAGCAGAGGGTTTGAATAAACGGTGGAGCTACACCTTCTGACCACACAAGATGCACAGCTATTGTACTGCTCCACCAAACAGCTGTTTATATAATACATGAAATAATAAATAAAAACACGTCAGGGATGTTAATTAAGTTTCATTATTTGGCGTTAACAGCAGAGGAGACATTACAGGTTAATAATGTAAAAAAAACAAGACCCGTTGATTACTTATATTAAATATCACATGTTATCAGAAAATGTATGTGTGAATATATAAACAAGACATTTTTTTATTGTACCCATTTATTGTAAAATTAGATTTTTATTAATAGTGACAAGGTTAAAATAACTAATGTATCAACCTGAAACCTTATTTGATTACCTATATTAAACTGCTTCATTTAAAATAAAAGTTTTTTCAAATACGGCTTTATTTAAAGCTAACTTTTGGTAAATTTGGAGAGATCTATAAATTAAAAATATGAATGTGCATTTTTGATATTTTGTTGCCACTAGTCAGAAAATAGATGCTATGAAAAGTGCATGAAAAACACATTTTCCTTTGTCGAGAATGCTCAATCACAAGGAAAAGCACTGCATTCAATATTCTACATGTATCGCCATATTGATACAGTTACAAAATAATCCAATGCTCTTCCTTCACGGGGTCATAAACTTGAGAGGCTGTGAGAAGAAAGATGTGTGTTTGCTACACAAATTAAAAGTTCATATTTTAGATTTTTCTGCATATTCTGTATATCTTTTATTATATTGGTCACATGTTTGAGAGCCACTGCTATAATCTTGAACAAGACGGTTTCATTTTCCTTTGATCGTGGCTTTTTTATGGAACATTTGCAAAATAGATACTGTGCAAAGGTACCCCAAAATTCAAGCGCAGTACTTGATGAAATGTAGTCTGTTACTTTCCACCACTGGCAACAGTTAAACTCTACATTGATCTAATGAACAAGGAACATTTCTAATGAACGAGGAACATTCGGGTCTTGGGCTGTTCAGGATGCCTGCAGTGAATTCCATTATATCATTTAGAATAATGCTCTAATCACTCAAAGTGAATCACTGAGAAAAAAACGAAGCAAGGTCAGTTCCACTTGCGTCTCTTGCAGAGTGTACGACTCAGGACTACTGGTCTTCAAACCCCGAGGCCGGGCCATCTTTAGCTATGTGCTGACCAAAGCATCCCGGTCGCAGTTATGGATGCCCTCTCGTTGACACGGCAACGGTGAGTGGGCGGCGGCCCCTCTCACGGCCCGTCGTCCATCAGCGAGTCAGGCCTTCTCCTTCCATTTGAGGCCTCCTTCTCGCCCCCCATCCCTTCGTCCCTCCCTGCCGCCGCCACTTGAGTTATCGGCCCACTTGGCTCGCGTGGCCACTACTACAGTATCATCATGATACACTCACTGCATGGCCGCACATAGGTCAGGTTTTCTTTAGAGGAAGGGAGGAGGTCGAGAGGGGAGGAGGACGGGGCACGGAGGAGGTGCTGGAGTCCGCCGTCACCATTGGCTTTATCATTTGTATAATATAAGGTGATTTCAGCAGTTTCACTTAATGAGAAAATCTACTTTATCCCTATATGCTCTTTATGAGCCGTGTCATCCTGAACGTATGGATGTAACGTCTGTGTGGACTTAATAGTTTGTATTTTATGGTGTAAGGGTGGGACACCCACTTAACCCAGAGATACAGTACATCACAGCCAGAAGAATTACCCGAACAAACTTTGATGAATTTAACAGATAAAAGCTGCTGAGGACATTGGAGATTTAAGCACACTGGCCTGCCGGTCAAAGGATCTGCTGAGAGGCCGTGAAAAGAAAAGGAAATCCACAAAAATCCTCTGCTGCTCCACTGTTATATGCATCTGTCAGCATTATGGAATTCACTAAACTTTAGAAAATGTTCTGATCAACGCTGTAGATGTAGGACAGAATGGTGTCAATCCGTGTGTGTCTGTGTGTGCGTGTGTGTTTGAGAGTGCGACCTGGTATCTGTCGGAGTGGTGGGCGTCTTCGGAGGACAGTGGCGAGACCACAGGAGACTCCCCCTCGCGCTTGATGTGCACCGACAACAGCATTGACTGGAGAGATAAAGGGGGAGACAGAGAGGAATAAAATGTCTTCTATATGCAGATGATCTTGTTATATTATCAGCAGAGGCCCGTCCTCGCTTGACAGTTCAATAAACACGGACAAGGCAAAGAGTGACGCTGTTTCAAAAGCAAATTCCGATGGAAGGAGAACAGGTGGCGTTTCCCCAGTGGGAGGGGCCACTGCAGCTGGGCCTTAGCCTTGGTTCGACACTGCGATCATACGAATGGTCCAACGCGAGCGGCCAAGCAGAGAGACGGTACGTTTGCTCTGAAGAGGCTTTCACTGAAGACAAAGAAGTCAAAAGTGTTCATTTCAATGTCATGTCGGATCAGCTGTAGCAGGTGAAAGTGTCAGCATTTGGAATTAGAAGAGACGAAAGTCAGGAAAAAAGGCATAATTGCCGTGAAATTTTTGATCTTGTCGCACAATCGCTTTCTTTCTAGTGCAACATGTAGCGTTTCTTTCTGTGTTTCAGCAGATTTGCGCACGGAGAATAAAATAAGGGGGAGTGGAGAACAGCCTTGTTGCCACGCAGGCCGCGAGCACCACGTCATCTACCACGATGGTAACCTGCCTGACTTTGTCTATAAAGTCCCTTCCACTGATTGGAGTTAATGTTTATGGGACGATAAGAGGAGAGAGGGAAGAGCGACTGATTGAAAAGAAAGGGCAGAAGAGGAGGAGGAAGGGTAAACATCTGAAGAGGAGGGAGCCTAACCGTCTGACATTATGGGACAGCGCCTGTCCATAAAGTCGGCCAAAGACACGCTCTCTGTCTCTCAGACACACACACACACGTAAAACAATATCCTCTTCTAACCCACTCAGTGACAAAGACAATCCAGGGAATTCCTCAAGTGACCAGAGGAGATAATGATGGGAGAGAAAGAGTTTTTCTTTCACAGGGCTCATCCCTGACAGAGCACTCATATGTTTGCCTGTATTCCCACGTGTGACTGCGTCGCTGCTTTATCTGTTTATTCTTTACAAGGCAGCTATGAAATATTTGTATTTACAGTCATCTCCTATTAATCAAGCGGAAAGGGGCAGAGCAGAGGCTTAAGTGCTCGACAGCAGTAATCTAATAATAATATGTGAGAAATGACCAACCTCCAGCGCTGCCACAGTAAATTGGACATTATGCATGATGTTTTTATGCCTCTGTGTGCGTGTGTGTGTGTGTGTGCGTGTGTCGTCATTTTTTTCTTTTGCCCAGGTTTAAAAAGGTCAGGAATCGTGGGCCCGGAGGGGGGGGGGTTATCATTAAAATATGACATTTAACGGTCTTCAACAAAGAGCTTATAAATCTTCAATTGAAATTTCCCGGTCTTTTAAAACAACTAATTTAATCATCACGCGAGAAGAGCAGCTGCATTGAGAGCCACATTCAGGGGGGCGACCGGGTCGACGCAGCGTGGCGAAGACTTTGGAAGTTCACGAGAGACAGTCGCCGCGCCAAAGTGCGCCTTCCTAAACTTGAACGCCGAGACACTGACACGCTCCAAAAGAGGAGCTAAGAGAACGTGTCCACATGCAGGAACCGACACGTGGCGTGTTTTTCAGGGGGGTGGGGGGGTGCATTCGGGCTGATCTCCATCCGGCAGGAATGGGTGGTGCAGCCGGCGACAACAGGCTTCAGACTGCCCCCCCCCACCCCCCTCCCTCCCTCCCTCCACGGCCTGCCGCTGAATACTAAACCTCAGCGGTGAGATGCGCAGTCACGGCCGGGGGGCATGGGGGGGGGGGTTGGGGGAGCATGCAGCTCTCACCCCATTCTCAAGCCCACCCACAGGGTCAGCGCTCAAAGGTGTGTGGGAATCCCATGTTGCATGCATGCGCACGTCGGAGGTACCTATTCTGACTTCCACGTGCTCTTTGGTTGGAAATAAAAACCAAGAGGTTCCTGATTGCTTCTTCGGGGGGAACTTTCAAGAAAACATTGACCCGTCTTGCCAGTCATAAAGATTAGAGAAGAGCTACACGTGCTGTTCAAGTGACCCCCGCTAAGTCCTGTCGCCCAACGTTGCGTGATGAGATTGAGGTTGGACACATTTCAACCTCAATCTGGAGCACCATTCACCCATTTTTCAGCTGAATGGTACAAAAAAGCAAATAAATAGTCACGGATCGTATTTGATGATCGGCTGCTGCGTGGAGAGATTGCGAGACTCTGATTGGCTGTTTTCCTTTCTGTGCATGGTAGAAACTTTAAAATGTCATTAGGAGCACTGAGGGGGGGCGGTGGAGGAACCAGATGTTTTCACATGTTATCCGTCCCCACAACTGTCAGGATGTACTGACAGTTTGAGCAACTACGCCGTAAAAAGCTATTTTTATTGAAGTTACCAACTGCAGCTTTAAATCCACTATCCAGACATTATGTTGACAACCGCCTTAGTTGGGTGGCTGCTCACGTGGTCAGATGAGTCAAAGCGCGCAGACGTGCCCTCAATCAAGAATTGGTCTCTTTTCACAATTTGCCGCTATCTGTCCTTTTCTTCAGTTTGAGGATTTTGTGCACCTGCATGTCGGCCTCTCTAATTGGAAACAATCGCAGTACAGTGCCTCCAAAGTGTGTGTGAGGCTACGAGACAGAGGCCTGATTTCCCCTCAGCGCAGCGGAGAGGAACAGAGGCATCGCACTCCCCGCTCTGATGCGAGGACGGTAAAGAGCTACAGCAACAAGAGTCCCAATGCTGCCAAAATTCAACCTTCAACCGTCTCATTTCGCACGTGCGGGAAAAAGTTATATTCCAAATAGGAGAATAAATTGAGGCTGGGTTGGCTCACCTTCGGGGTTCCTGGAGTGGCTGCTCCATCCTTGGGTGAAGTGTTCTTACTGCAATAAAGAAAGAAGGCAGAAGTAGAATTCAGTGGCGTTGTTATGGTATGGAGGACATGATTCTGGACTTGAACTCTTTCAACCCCAGAAATAGTTAGACATCCCGGGGGAATCCAGGTCTTTCACCAATACGTGATCAAATGGAGTCGATGTTCCACTTTCATGTGTTCTCCATTCCCGCCTACCCGTCCGTCCGTCATTCTATTTCCATGGTAATTGAAAACATTGGTGCGGATGTCAGGATCACAAAGAACATCAGCGCTGAGGCAATCGTTCTCTGTCTTTGTTGTGGTGTCAGAAGCAGGACAGACCAGATCTTTCGATGATTTGATTTGTCGGTGAAGTCGACCGAACGTTATGGGGGGCATAAAAAAGACCTGTTCCTTGCCAGGAGAGGTACACACAGACAAAGAAGGATGGAAAGTGAAAAATGTATCAACTGCCCACAATTATGCCAATAAAAGTGAGATTGAAGTCAAACCTTAAGCCTTCATTCTCAACTGATCTGTGGTTGACTATTTCTGTGTTTCCTTCTGTCCCTTCTCTTTCTCCTCCCCCTCTCTCTCTCTCTCTCTCTCTGTGACGACTCAACGTTCAATACTTTATTGCCGTACCAAAACGACCTCTCTCTCTCTCGCCCCGGATGCAAGGACACATGCCTCCGGGCCTCGGCGGGTTGACGCGGCGAGACGCGCTTGTCATGTTTGCCTTGAGACCCTGTTAGCAATCCAGACCCCTCGGTCACGGGATTGAGCGTGACCGCTAATCTGACAGCATGCCTTGGTAGACAAGAGGTTTCCTTTTTCAATGGCTGGATGGGTGAATAATGAGAAAGAGAAGCCTTAGTTGCATGTCACTTATCTGGGAGAAGACATTAGTCCTCCGTATGAGACAGGGATGAATTCAGTGCATTTAGACGACCAAAATGTTGGTCAGCATGGACAACATTTGTCAACAACCTGTCAATCAAAGGCATATTCTGTTTCATGGTCTGCTTGACTCTAAAAGGACCATCATTCACTAAATGAACATCATACTGTATTGAAGACTTGAAACTAGAGATTGATGAATTGATGTTTACAAAGGTTACTGAGGGAATAATTCAAGAGAGAACTCAAGACATTTTCTCATCTGCTTCTATAAAACCAGTCTTTTTTTAAAAGAAAGCAACATTGGCTTCATTTTTACAATGGTTTTACCTCCCAAGTGACCTGGTATCGCTAATATCCCCAAATTCCCTGTGATTGGACACATTTCCCCACTTCTGAGTTCAAAATAAGTCTTCCCAAACATGTCAATGTTAGAACCTTTATACACATTTTCATAAATTTGGCTATTACTATTTTCATTTTGCTCTGTCTAACATACGAAAATACATCAGAAGAGTAAAAAGATTTTATGAGTTTGTGGTCATTTTACATCATTAGTCCATATGATCTGAGTCCTTTTCGATCTGAGATGAGTAGCTAGCGCTTGTGATCGCGTGCACGTGTAGCCATGCACAGTACACTTGGAGTCTCTATGTGTGGATGTAATAAATGTTTTGAATGTGAATGCGTCTATGAAAATGTGTCATAGCTGCTTTAGTGCCGTGTGTCTCGCCCCGTGGATGTGTGTGAGTGTGTGTGTGTGTGTGTCGAACAGCGGGCCTCGCCTCCACCAACAAAGAGAATAAACTTGCGTGACACAGTCAAGCTGCTGTGTAATGCAGGGGAACCTGCCAACGCCCCACACCTGTCTCCCCCCTTCTCTATCTCCCATTCTCTCTCCATCTCACTTTTATTCATTACCTAGAACCTCTGCAGAGGCATCACAATAACAGCCGACTCCACCTGCTTGTTGACAGTGTCAAACAGCGACCAGAGATGGAGGAGGGAGGAAGGGGGGGGGGTGAAAGGAAAGAGAGAGCGGGAGAGAGGACAGCAGTTGCACGTCTGCCACGATGGGAGAAAATTGCCACGGTGACAGGGTGGGTGATAGAGAGATGAAAGGGAGTGAGCAATAGCGGAGCGGGGGGGAGGTGGAAGGAGATGAAATGTAAGGCGAGAGAGGGAGAGCGAGCGACATAAAGAGAGAGATGGAGCCAGGGTAAGATGAAGGGAGACAGGAAAACGGGAGAGAGAAAGAGAGGGATTGACGGGAGAGTTGGTGTGTCGCCCGCCTCTTCTCGCAGCTCCAACACGTCTGTTTGCCCGGTTCTATGAATTTTTGATGGCAAAGGAGAAGGGCGGGAGGGATGGGGGGGGGGATTAACCGGGCTGGAAATTCCTGCTGCCTGCCATGTCAAAGCGAGAGGGGGGAAAGAGTGTGGAAATGATCGGCACAGCAAAGTGAAACAAACAAACACACAGAAGACGAGACGGGAGACAAAGCCATTTAAGAGGTGTTGTAATAATGAGCGGGTGAGAGCATGAGGGTGCCTACAAACAAAGTTTACCACATACTGTTCCACCACGCCGCGCAGGGCCCTGTCTGAACTTCCTGCCACCAAAAGGAGGGGCGCAGGAAGAGTGAGACCTGGAACAGGAAGTCACCATGCAGCGAGCTGCCAGGGATAACTGGGGTTTCATTAGTGAAAAGATCACCTGAACCTTTCTACCTTTCTACAGGAGCCCAGAGAGGACAAACCAAACTGTGGAGAGGGTCTTTTCTGAAGGCCACTGTAGTTCTTTCTGCTCATTAATCTACCACAATGAGCCTTAGCAGGTATCCTATGTCGAATAATCCAGATAAATGCAAAGTCCAGTACCTGAAGTTTTTTTGGACAATTGCAACCGCAAGAAAAATAGTTCTAAAGAACAACCCAAAAGGAAAAGTAACCCTAAAAGAGGTCCTGAAATGGTAGTGACGGCTGGTCAGTAAACTGGTCGCAAATTCCATTAAGTAACTATACGCCCACCCTCGCCAAACCTGGGTTAAATGTGCATCAATCCTACACAAGCAGTGACAGGCTGAGTTTGAGTGACAGCTAGCAAAGGGCTCGGCCCCTCCCACCTAAAGGAGAGAGAGAGAAAGAGAGAAAGAGGGAGATAAATAAGTCCTTTTTCAGGGGGAGTTGGGTGGAAGGAGGAATGGAGGGATGGCGCTTGCCTCGAGATGCTGATTGCTTTTTGCCTTTTTGTGTCGTCTGCTGGTGGGAAGAGGAGGGGGGAGGGGGGTCGCTTGCTCTAGTGGAGGCAAATTGATTATGGAGGAGGAGGAAGATGAGGAGGAGGAAGCGGAGAAGGGTTACGTACAGGAGGGAGGATATGTAGATTACTTTGCCCCCAAGAGCCACCTGACGTTTACAGGGCATGATAGATTACCATTTGCTCAACTGTGCGTGAGTGTGTGTGGGTGCGTGGGTGTGTGTGTGTGTGTGTGTGTGCGTGTGATTTCCGTGCGTGAGGAGCCGCGGCCCATGAACACGCGGCGGAGCCCACAGTAACCAGAGAGGACGGGGTGGCAGTCGCAATCAAACCCTCGGCGAGGGCGGAGGGGCAGAAATACAGCAAAACAAATAGAAACGGCCCAGACGAGCAGATGTTGGCAGATGAGGCGCCGACCGGGCCGACACGTTTGGGACGTGCGCTCTGACGCGCGCACGCGCCCTTGGCTTTCCATACCCGCGGCTCTTTCATTCAGCGAGCGCCGGGCCGTCATTAAAGGCAGATTTACTACAAATTGGACCAAATTCCCGCTGTCACTTTCAATGATGGCTGCTACCATGCAGAGAGGCGAGGAGAGGGAGAGCAAGCGCGCACGTGTGGTATGGCAAAATAACATACACACACACACACACACACACACACACACACACACACACACACACACACACACACAGACACACACACACTTTTATTCTATCCCTTGGATCCATTCCATTTGACAGGCACACAAAGCGAAAGGAACATCTGCATCAAGGTATCTTCAAATTTGATTTTTTGCATCCTTGCTCCCTCCCCCTTCGCTCTGCGTGTGTGTGTGCACGTGTCGGACAGGTTAATGGTGAGTAGCTAAATCAGCCAGCCGTGACGTTAGCCACCATCCCATCACCTCACCCGGGATGACGCTATTTCCTTAAATAACCGCATGTGTGTGTGTAAGTGTTTGTGCTCACACAGTATCTCAGTCCCACAGAGGGAAGGGCAGACTACTAACCTTTGTTAATTATTGAAACACACACACACATACCCACACACACACCTCTATCAGAGGATGAAGGATGGATGGATGACCCTCACACATCTCCAATGTGATCTATTCTATTGTTGCAACGTTCTTAGTCGGCTTAGTTGGGGACAAGTTAGCAAGCTCTATCGGTCGAGATTTGGCTTTGGATTATTAAATAATTATTAAATGAATTATTTTGTAATAACAAAGCTAATTTTTCCTTCAGCTTCCTAACTTTTTAGGGCAGGAATGAGATAATTTGGTGGGCTGAAGACATATTTTATATCATATTTAAATCATGTCACAGGTCGCTGCTTTAGGTCTGATTTGAGGCTTCAAACCCCTTCCAAATGAGGCGATAAAGAAATGACAGGATCGGGTCAGAAGAGGGCGGAGTGAAAAACGGAGTTAGTGAGGAAAACATGGCAAAGCTGTGAGGAGGATAAAGAAGAATGGAAGGAGATGGATGGGGGAACAAGAGGGCAGACGAGTAGAACAGGAGCGAGAGGAATGAGGACAGGGACAGATGGGAGGGGGGGGGGGGGGTAAGGCATGTGTAAACGGGGGGTAAATGAAGTGTGATTTTATATGTGGGGTGACGCTATCTGTCGCCCCGTTCCTCTAGGTTAATGGGGACTATCATAAAGCTGGGCCGCGAAGGTGGATGCCGGGTCACACATAAACACACACGCAATCTGTATGTACACAAACACACACACACACATGGCCAGATGTGCGGTCAAGGTGAAATATGGATCCTAATGGTTGTGTCCCATCGTTAAAAGGGCTTGGAGTTGATTTATCCGTCGTAAAACAGCTTGTGCACCTGTCACAAAGAGAAGCGGGGAGCGGGGCGGCAGCGGCGAACTTCAGGTCACAGGTCTGAATCCTAATCCCTGCGGGAAACACTTAGCGCTACGTCGACGGCATGCCGCTGCCTTTTATGCAGATTTATGGCAGCGGAATCTCGGCTATGGCAGAAAGACGGTCAGTGGGCCTGACACGACAGCTGAGTAAGAGCTCGGCCTCCAACCTCGGGCCTAAAAAATATGCGTCTTTACGAGCCAGTGAAGTATTCGTCTTGGGGATCGACATCAGTCTGGTTTCTCCGGGTGCACGGTGACAACATGCTGGGCTGTGTGTTCACGGTTCGCTTCACTGGAAACGCAGAGAGCGGGGAGCCAGTCGACGTTTTGTGATAACAAACAAATGTGGGACTTTCACCCAGCAGACCTTTGTTTGTATCCGGAGACCAGGCGCCGTGGACGACGGTGTGTGTTTCAGACTCACCTGAAGCATGCAGCGGTTAGCCTCTCTATCTCCGTCTCCATGTGTTCCTGAAGCTCTCCGGGCCTCAGCAGCACCTGGCAGATGGGACAGATCGGAGCCTGGCTGTCATACATGGACATCTTCTTTTTACCTGGAGACAAGATGGGGAGCAGGACAAAAGGAGGAACATCAGAATGTGCACAAGACGGATTTCGTCACAGTTCTAGCACACAAATACGTACTGATGTGTCCATCTACTGTTCCAAAAAGACATACAGTATGTCTCCAACTCAGTACCCCTCATGTAGTATACACTCTACACAGTTGACCTGGCCGCCCTTGAATTGGCCGAGATGAATCACTCAAGGAAGGGCAGTGTGTTCTGTCGAGCCTTAAACTGCTCTGATCCACACACACACGCACAAAGTGCACGTGCGTTCTAATTCTGCTTTTACACACAATCGGAAAGGAGGAATAGAGTGGTGCACAGTCTCCAGCGTGTCCCCTCAGGTCGAAGCCGATTAAAGGAGGGTCGGCCCGGGGATGAGATAATGCTGTATAGAGTCTGCCAACACTACCTCACTTCATTGTCCTTGATCGGGGGGGGGGGGGGCACAGGGCGGGGGCCCACCTGTATGTGTGTTTTCATTGTGTGCATGGGGAAAGTGCAGGCTTAGCGCTTTGGGCAGCTCAGTATTTCTGTGCCTTTGTGTTCACATGTGCGTAGTAAACACCCAACTATCTCAAGTTTGCCTTTGAGTGCGTTTGAGCCGGCTAAAAATAACATCTATTGAACGTGTCTCAGTGCTTCATGTCGGAGGACACTTCCTGATTTGCTGCATTCAGCCAATCAAACCGGCTTTTTTTTTAGTCCAGAGAACAATAGGCTCCGCCTCAGCCAGGATATCCTGTTTAGACTGCTTGTCACCACGGCAACGGGAGGACAAGGTGGACGTCTTGTCTTCGTCCAGTCTCTCGTATGTAAACCCACGCGCACAGACACACATACATGCAGGCCCCTGGCGACGCGTACTCCTCGCTTACATATTGGTGTGTCAGAACAGTTTCCTGCAAGAGAACTCATCGAGTGGGGAACCCCCCCTTCTCGCCCCCCCTCCCTCCCTTTGTCAGAGCGTGCGTGTGCATACCGGCCTCCCATTCTCCCCCACTGCTACTCACCAGAGCCACAGCACAGGGACACGTTAAGTGACTTTGAAAAATAGGTAATCGATTACTCTCTATCTCTCCCTCTGCCTCTATCTCCATTCCCTCCCCACACCTTTACCTCCCTGCGCGCTCTCTCTCCCCCTCTCTCCCTCTCTCTCTCCTCCCCAGCCTTACCCATTTCTAATTTTCTGCTCGCTACCATCCATTTATTGGTTTCATTTCTTTTGCCTCCTCTCCCCTATCCCTCATCTCCTCTCTGATTACTTCATTGTTCATCTCCCCCCTTTATTTCTTTCCATCTTTTCGTTTTCTGTTGCACCACCACTTTCTCTTTCCCTACATGTTGCTTGGCTCACTGCTATCCCTTTCCTCTGCCCCCCACCCTCACTTTCCCCAACCTTCTACCCTTTATTGCTTTGACAAGATAATTTGAGTCATGCTGAAGCCGTCGCCATCCGCCACAGCAAACAAAGAGAGATCCAATCCCTGTCTGCAGCTGATGGGGCTCTTTCTATTCCGCGGACAAAACACACACCTGAGGGTCACGGAGGCACGTACAGACACACAAACACACACACATAAACGCCGAGGCTTTTGTAATGTAAAAAACGCTTATTTTGCACAGCGGGAGTTTTTTTTTTTTCCTTTTCAATTTGCTGTTTTTCCTTTGAATTGTGGAATGTTCAGACTTTTATTTGTGTTCTTATCAAAACAATTATGCAAACGGAAATGTAGAAAACAGAATGTCAGCAATCAACTAAGCGCAAAGGCCTGGAAGTTGGATTTGAATTGAGCTGTCCTGCTAAAAAAAACAAGCTGTTCACTGCAGACACTGATTAAAAAACCCAGCCGCCAATTCCGATTGGCTATCATGTCAGAGCTTTAGAACATGTCGTCAAATCTCAGGACCTGACTTCCTTTTCTGTTCTCTCGCCCTTTTTCATGTCACTCTCACCCTCCGCCCGTCTCTCCCCTTCTCCCCCTATGTCCCCCTTCCCGTCCTGAGGGGAGTGAGTGACAGGGAGAGGCGATATACACACAGATACATCCAGAGGAGGAGAAGAAGAAGGAGGGGAGAGGAGAAGAGGGGAGGGGTGTTGATGTGATGTCGCACACAACGGCTTGTCAGCGCCTTAAAGATGATTAATGTCGGGGCTACGCACACACACACACACACACACACACACACACACCGAGGAGGCTCCCACGTGTCCTGCTTTGGACCTCACAGCTCAAACACACACACACACACACCCCGCGGCGCAACATGGGTGCGTTTAATCTCAGGGACGCAGAGGGAAGGCATCTGAGTCAGGGGAGGGGAGGGTGGGGGGGAGGGGGAGGGCTGGACAATAACAAGGAAATAGGCCTGACAGGACTTTTTAGTGTCGCGATTCTTCAGCGAGAGAGGAAGGGAAGGCTTGAAGGATGGATGGATGCGTGGAAGGAGGAGAGCGGAGAGGAGGTGCCTGTCCCCTCTGACAGCCATGATGGAGTGCAGGCTCGATCCCCCCCCCCCAGTCCCCCCTCACCCTAATGTGCCAAGATGGATCGTGTCATCTTCCGTTTCTCCCTGACTTTCCCTCTCCATCCCTCTCCGTCCGCCTGCCTTCCGGCCTCACTCCATTCCTCGCCCACTTTAGCATCACACCTTTTGTTTCCCTTTCTCCTCCTGTCCCCACTACACCCCATTTACCCCGTCACCTCTTCCCCTTGATCTCTGCTTTTTGTTCGTGTCACCTGACTGGTAGGAAGCGTATCCGGCTGACTTTTGGGATCCCCAGGCGTGATTGATTTCCTGGCTGCTGTGGCGCTGAGACGGTAGACCTCGATCCAGAGAGTCCTTAAATCCTCTTTGTGTGGGACAATCACACATCTTACTGCAACAAGTCACTTGCTCATCCTCTGCTCTTAACACCAGTGGGTTTTTGGATGTCCCCATCAGATGCAGTCATCAAGTCGTTTTTGGACTGAGTAAAGAATTAAATGTGCTGTGGGGAAATTAGCATGATTTCAATATAAAAAACAGCTTTTAGCTCCCTAATAAACATTCAAATATATAAAAAAAGAATAGCCCACACTTAACGTGAAAGAAGTTCTTTACTAATGAAATAATGAGTCACACACACGCAGGCAGGTAATTACAGACACCAGATGGTGAGGCGGCGAGAGCTACATCATACGGAAGAGCGGAGAGCAAAGAGGACCCGTCCCTCCTTGTTTCACTTTTACCCTTCTTTCATCCTTCTATTCGTCCCTTCCTTCAACACCTTACTACCTGTGGGGTTTGCTCCTCCCTTTCTTCTATCCTACTTTTCTCACTTCCTGTTCTTCTTCATCTTCTCCAGTTTGTCCCCTTTTCAGATTTTCCATTTTTGTGTGATAAATATCAATAATCATGAGTTCCAGTCACTTGAAACATCCTTTGTTTAAAACTGCATCTCCTCTGCTGCCTACGCACACCTTTTATCTCTCTGTCTCTCTGCTGTGTTGCTTGGGGTCCAGATGGAGTGGGAATCAATAGATGCTAGATAGCGCAGGATCCCAGACTACAATGGGCTGAGGTAAAAAGCACCCCCCCCCCCCCCCCCCCCCGCCCCCATAGGGGACAGGGATGTCAGCCTCTCGTGCCTCCCAATGCGGCCGCAGATAAAAAGCATTTGGGGTGTCCTCATGGCTCAATGGGCTGAGAGGCAAAGCACGCACTCACAACACTGTGGGTCCAAAATCCCATTTAATGACCTGTATCGCCTGTGCCATCCCTTCAGTTTCATCTCGCCTCTCCGGACTCTTCCTGAAACGCTTTTGTGTAAAATGTTGTGTTGCAGCAATCAGCACTTTAAAAAAACACTTACAGCTCCACATTTGAAAGACGCCAAGGACCATTTAGAAGGAAACACATTTTTTGTATCCACCTTTTAAAGTCTTTTGCAACTAATCGAATTCACTTGTAAATTATACACACAATCAGCTAATGAGCACTGGGCATGTAAACCGGATTTAAGCGTAACAATAAGAGTCTGAAAAGAGGAGGGCCAGATTTATTGGTTGGCACATGTACAGTGTGTACACACACACACACACACACACACACAAATTCCCCAAATGAAATGACAAAGTGTCTACATGTAGAGGCTGTTTTTCTGTCCTTGAACAGTTATCTTCTACTTGTTTGTGCCAAAATGCACAAAGACACACACACACACACACACACACACACACACACACACACACGCACACACACACACACACACACACACTTTCCATTACCCCCCTTCTATGTGGCTCTCCTAAATGAGTTTTCTGACATGCATCAAGTGTTTATGCCCGCTACCCCTCTTTCCTCCTCTCTCCTCCTCCTCCTCCTCCTCCTCCTCCTCCTCCTCCTCTTCCATCCCCCCTCTCCCCTCCCTCCGCCACTTGTCCGGCCGGTTAGCTATAACACCCGCCAACATCGGTAAACAAGGAAATCTCTCAGCCGCGGCCCGGCGTGTAACCGCATTACCGCGCCTGATAACCTCTTCAAATAATGTGCGATAAGGGGAATTTGATTTGATTCACGGAAAAGGGAAGGAGGGCTTCTGCCCCCCTCCCTCTGTCCCGCAGTCTCTTCCTTTTTCCTTTCCTTTATTTCGTTCTCACCCTTCTTCTGCTCCTTCTTTTCACTTAGCCCTCGGGCCTCCTCCTCTCTGTCTCATCCCCCCTCTGCCCCCCCCCCCCTCTCCAGAGTGACACCGCCTCGCATCCACAATCAAATAAATCCCACCGAGGTGTCAGCCTTCATTTCCCCTTCCCCCTCTCTCCCTCTACCGCCGCCCCCCCCCCCCGTCCCCTACTAACCAACGCAAGGTGAGGTGAGAGGCCCCCGTGAAGCCATCATCTCCATAATGGCAAATATGAGCCCTGAAGCCCAAAACCAGGGGGCCACATTAACACAAATGAGACCTGCAAAGATGTGTGTGTGTGTGTGTGTGTGTGCGCCTCCCAGTGAGGTGATGTGTTTTTTTCTTAAGTGAGCTGTGATTTAAGCAGGCTAGACACTAGGCTGATCACTAGCTAGTGTGTGTGTGTGTGTGTGTGTGTTTGTGCAAAATAGATGCGGCTGTGCGGCTCATTCAGAGGACATTTGATGAAATGGAACGAGGGTCAACTTCAGTTTGCCACCCGGGCAGCGTATTCCCTTCTCCGCTCATGTATATGTGTGTGTGTTTTGCCCGTGTCTGTCTGATCGCAGACGTGTGTGTGTGTGTGTGTGTGCGCGTTTGCGTGTTCTCACTCCCTGACAATGATGCATGGTGCTTTTAAATAGCACTCCTCCACGCCCCGCTCAAAACTCATCACCGGGTTCTTTTCGTCGACCCTCCCTTGCCCCCCCCCCCGCTCCCCCCTGCGCTCCCTGGGGTTGTCACTTTTAGAAAAGCAAATGAAATGTCGGCGGCGAAAGAGAGAAGGGATGAAGAGACGGCCCGGATGGAGGGATTGAGAGGGTAAAGGTGTGTGTGTGTGTGTGTATGTGTGTGTGTGTAGCAGCAGGTTTAAATGGGGGGGACTATTTCTGTGGGCAACATTGGAAAACCGGCTGTTATTCCATGTAGAAAATTCTTTCAATCAGTTACAGGGGAAATGTTTGGGCCCTGAACACGTCGTGGTCTAAATAGAAATAAAAAAATAGAAATAAAAGAAAAAGAAATTCCAATACCATGTATGAGAAGTTTAAATGTGGGGAAACAAAAGGGAAATGCAAAGACATGAACTAATAAAAAATCATTTTGAAGATACGCTGATAGATGGTTGTCTGATGAATGTGTGTGTGTGTGTGAGTGTGTGTGTGTGTGTGCATCTGTTTACAAGTGTATTGAATGCATAAAGTGGGTTTTACTCCTGGGACCCTGCTGCATGTGTCCGTCTGATGGTTACCTCCGACAACTGACAGCTGTTTATCCAATCAATCACCTTGTCAGTGTGTGTATGTGTGTGTGTGTGTGGGTGTGTGTGAGTGCAAGTGAGTGTTAGAGAGAGAGAGAGAGAAGTAAATTAATTGAGCATTAACCAAGCACTGACCCACAGAGCAGAGGCAGAGGCACTAGCCGCTATACACGCTGAATCTCAATCCAAGAGCCCTAGATCACACACACACACACACACACACACACACACACACACACACACACACACACATTACAAGATTCAGTTTCCTGACAATGTTTTGAAGGAAATGGGCCTGATTTATTACATGTAAGTTAAAGTTTAATTTCTTTTATTGATAAGTTAACTTTTCAGGAATAGAAATCCAATAGTGATATAGAATCAAGAAATACACACAGGGTCATTGTAGCCAGTGATGGAGGGTAAATTGTATAAATGGTATCCTATTGATAAAGATCATTCAATAATATTCGATAAAGATTCATTAAGATTCTTCGTAGGATTACACAATTTTTTAAAATTTGATCACGTTATCACAACCCACACTTCAAATATATATATGTAATGAATAATTAATTATTATAATTAATCATCAATATTTAATGGTTTTTGATTGAGCACATTTTACACCAAAGGACAAATTGAACTTTTAATTACTTTATGATTGCACTTGTTGAGTGTAGAAAGCTCTTCTAATATAGCATAAACGTTTAATGTTTTCACTTTTTGTTTGCTATTTAAGAAAAAACACCTCCGACCTCCGACCTCTCTCTTCTCCTCTCTGCTGACTGTCTCTGGCCCATCTCTCCTCCCTCGGCTGTCCAGGAGGAGGGAGGATACCTGACGGAAGGGTGTGTGGGCGTGAGGCCCGCTGGAACTCATTTCCATCTCAAAAGGGGGCCTTGTCACGAAGGGAACGTGCAGCGTCAGCGGGCGTGAGGGGGGGCAGGAGAGGGGGCGGGGCATCGTCAGCAACTTCCAAATGAACGCTCTTACCCGGCCCCAATCAAACACAAAGCTCCATCTCTTCGGCACTGAATAAGAAGTCAGATTAATATCCTGTCATCTATTTTGTCTGTAAAATGTATTTATTTAGGAGTGGACAGACCAGTACAGCTAGAGACGTACAGACTTGCTGCCCTTCACAGCACCTCTCTGTTAGTTATCTCTGCATGTCCCTCATTTAATCTCCTTATTTCCTCCCTTCTGTCCTCTTTTATCCTCCTCTCTCCGCCCCTCTTTCCCTCTCATTATCTTCCTCCCTGCTGCTTTCATATGGTCTAGCAGGCTGAATTAATTACCAAAGCCAATTAACGCTAGATTGGCTGATGTTTTAACTAATTAGCTTTAATGAGGGTGCCATGGCTGCCTGCGCCGTGTTAATTGAATCCTAACAGCGGAGGAGGAAGCCTGTGGAGGCGAACGGATGGAGGGAGGCGTGCGCACGCGTACATGTACGCACACGGCTTGTCATTGGTAATATTCAGAGCGCGTCGTGGAACACCCAGCCTGTTGTCGCTTCTGGCTCCTCAGAGGGCATGCGTGTGTTAAACACACACGCATGCCCTCAAAGGGAAGAGGATGCTATGAAAAAAAGGAGAGATACATGTTGTATCACTGTGTAAAAGTTTGTCTTATCTAACTGGATTTTCTTAATAGAAACTCATAACCTCACCACGGATCTCCTGCTTGTACCTCGCTGTACCCGTTATTGCAAAACGTGCCCGGCAAAGAGGAGCAGCAGATTAAAATCTTACATCAATGTCGGCGCTGTCTTCTCAGCAGCCGGATCATCCGTGATGGGATGTGAAACGTATGCATACTTGAAAGGTCCTTTGTATAGAAAGAATATGTCATTTAGAAGGCTGGAATGATCACCTTGTGCTCTGCCAACTGCAAGTTTGATATTTTAAATCCTTTAAATGCTATGTTTCCTGATCCGAAACCACATCAAGTCCTTTGGGTGATTTTGAGAAAAACAGCATCAAAGGCAAAACATTTTAAGAAAAGTAATGCTCTACAAAGCTAATAACATTAAAAAATGTAGCTCCAATGGCAACCAAAGCTATAAGATTTGAAATAATAAAGAATGCATTCAATGGATTGGCCAAAATGAATTCATTTTTTCAAAAGAAATGTTCGAAAAGGAAACATATAATTATCCTAGCAATTCATTGTTAATATCAATGACTGTAAATCCAGAATATAGCTATTCATTTAAGGGATGGGGACCCGTTGGATGAAACTATGACATTATCCACATCACCCTCCCTCTGTCGGCTCCCATCTAGACACATGAATGAGCGGCAGATTGTCTGAGGTGGCCATAAAAATCTGCATGGCGGTGTAAAAGGCTTAATGATTTGAAAGTTACAAGAGAAAAGAGCCCGTGGTTTGTCTCATCCATCAAGTCTAGCACCGGCGGCTTGGCCAAATGGCCCTGCCACCTAACCTGCCGCTGTTGCAAAGCAGTGCCAAACACTCCCCTCCCACTCTGTCTCTCTGCCAGATGTTGTCTTTGTCCAACTCCCACTGGAGGACTTCTGTCCTCCTTTTTTGTTTTGTTTTGGCGTCTTCCATACTCTTCAGCCAAGAAGCAGAATGGGAAGCGGTTCTTAAATGTGTCGTCTCCATGTCATAATCCAATATTTGCTTCTGCCGGGTTAACGGGGGGAATGACACTTAAAAGAGTCCATGAGATTTAAACGGCACTCTTCCACTTTTCAGTTGCTCATCCTCTCCAAAGATTGAGCTCTCCATTGCGAGATCGTAAGGAAGTATATTATATCATCTCAGAGCCCCCCCCCCTGCACCCACCCCACCTCGTGTAGACCCATGGACACCTCCTTTAACCACTTTCCCGCTGCCCCCCCCCACCCCCTACACATCTCGCAATAAGGTTCCTCTCACACGTGACAAGCCTTTGACCTGTTGTTTCGACCTGCAATCAATAGCACAACTCTCCTCTGTCTCCCGCGCGCGCCTTCAAGGTTGTGGTGGCAGCGAGCAGAGGACAGAGATAAAATAAATGAATGCATGAAACCGCCGCTGTGGTTTGATGTCCCTCGACTGGCGTTCTGCCTCTGCCTCCGCCAGGTCTCCCCTCACGAGGGAAACACACGGATCAGATCCGTGTTAACACGCACACGCATGTTCCTCCTGAGATGTGGTCATGTTGAGGAGGAGTGGGACAGGGATATTTGGGGGTGGGGGGGAGGGGGCACTTAATTCATGCACGCACACGCAGCAGGGCACTGCCCTTCTGCTGTTTCCCTTTTCTGCGACCTTTCTCTCCATCCAGAAGGAAGCATGGATGGACTTGGGGGCCGTCGATTGGCCCTTCCTAACCTTTCTGAAATAGCAAGCTCCCTATGAGAGAGTGCAAAGTGGCCAATTCCAACGCCACACTTCACCCTCACAATCATTCTCCTTCACACAATATAAAAAGCAAGGCCTTGTGAAGTTAGATAAAATACTCTTGCTCCATAATAGTGTTGTATCTTTTCCAACTTTGGTTGTTGGCATTCCCTTGTTACGCATTTAGACAATACATTTTTTTTTAACGATTTTGCAGTAGAACCTTTGGGTTTGGGGATTTCTATTAGTGACGCTGATGTCATTCATGGCTGAAACACACGCGTCCGTGCTGACAACAATGGCCAAATGTAAATCAGATAAACAGAGGAAATTGAAACGTTCATTCAAACGGCCCCCGTTTTCAAATCTGAAGCCCCCATGAGCCCTTTGTACAGCAGATGCTATTGTAGTGTGTGCATGGGATCGAGTGTGTGTCGGCTTGTCAGCGCTTGAGAAGAACCTATTTCCGCTGGCTGAATCCCCAGCTCTAAATGATGGATTGATATCTCTCTCGCTGTGGATTATATGCACATATATGTGTGTGTGTGTGTGTGTGTCACTAGCCCTCTCAGCCTCTCCTCTCAGGCCCTTATCAGCTCTTGTCACAAACATAGGATAGGGGATAATCCTTCATACAAGGGGAGCAGTCTGGCCTTCCATCTATCTAGCTGTCTGTCTAGCTGTCTGCTGTATTACCCCGTCTCACCGGAGTGTCACCGGAATGGAAATCAAATGCACACAAAGCAAACCTCCTGAGTCTCAGTAATCTCAGTTGGCACAACTTGTATGGCAGGTTGGATGAGAGCAGACAAGTGCTATTATTTTTATTTTGGTTTGAAATTTGCTGCAGATATAATGGAATTATTCGCAGTGACAACGGTCATTTAAGTTGTTTATTGGGATGGGGATTCTGTCTTTTTTCTTGGGTGTCGGTTACACTTTTTCTTTGGAGAAAATGTCTGCAACCCAGAGAATGAAAAGTTCCTGGCCAGGCCTCGGGGTGCTGTGTACCTGGCTGGGTGCTCGCCAGCTACTCACGATAGCGGGTCACCCGTGAACTGTCACATAATCACTTATGGTACAGTTTACGTGAGCATGTCTTTTCTTAATGTGAGAGATTTTTAGGGACAAAGAAAAGACAAAATGAGTAACATCACAGCGCTTTGTATCACTCACCAACTTGCACCACTGGAGAAAAGATGCATCCCAGACGGAAATAAGTTGTTATTGTTTTGGTTTCCCCACATTACATTCTTTCTTATGCCTCTCTCTATGGGCCCTGTCTGTCTGTCTCTCTAGCTGTCTCTGTCTCTCACTCCAAGAAGACAAGCCAAAAAGGAAAAGGAAAAAATAGATGTAGGTGCAAAGACACAATAGCAGAACAAAGAGGTCTATCTGCTGAAGTGGGGTAATGGAATGGTCACACCTGGGGCTATGCTGTGTATGAGTGTGTGTAGGTGTGCGATTGCATCATACAGCCACAATTGGACATCATTGAGATGTTTATCAATCTGCTATCTCTCAGCTCTGCAGGCCTGTCAGGTCTTCCCTCCTTTCCTCCCTTCTCATTTCCTGTCCTCCTCTCCCACCCTTTACTCTCGCTGCCTGGTGACATCACATTGTCCAATAGAGGGGGATGTTACTCTTCACTTTGCTCCCGTCTGCATACCCATCTGTTTTCAGCCTGCATATTTAGTTGTGAAAAACAGACAGAAGGCAAAGAAAAAAGAAGAAAAAACAAATGTATAATTCCTCATTTTGTATCTTAATTTCTTTCATAATCTTTTGCAACACATTGTCGCTCTTCTTGTTTTTGCCTTACCCTGTCAAAACCATGTGACTCCACAAAAGGAATCTCTCAGATGAGATGATGGATTGAGCGTTGGGTGGGCCATTTTTATTTCATACCTCAAACGGTCTTGTCCCTCAAGACAAGGAGATGCATGGTGTTACAGGGACAGCTCCCTTACACTCGGCTCCTCTCAGATTCTGAACAGAGACAGCTTTCAACTCTCCAAACACACACACACACACACACACACACACACACACACACACACACACACACACACACTCACACACACACACACACACACACTCACACAAACACAGGGTTAAGGGTAAAAGTCTGCACCTCAGATCAATAAAAAATTAAAGAGGCTGAAATGGTTTTTTTGCTCACACATTAACCCCTCTCTTCTTTCTTTCTTTCCCACCACCCGCCCCCTCACCCTTTTCTCTCCGTCTCTCTTGCAACTTTGTTTTGAAATTACTTGAGTACTGGTTTTAGTTTTCCAGTAGAGAGAAAGAGAGAAAAAATATGTTGTTGAGTTTGAGCTTTGGAAAAAAGAAGAAGAAGAAGAGACGAGCTGGTTGGGGTGAAGGGGACAGGATGGAAGGACAGGGGCAGTAATGGTACTGAGACGACAGGGGCTTTGGGTACTGTCTCTCTCTCTGGATGCACACACACACACTCACACCGTCTGGGGACTCAAATCTCAGAGCAATTTTCAGACCGGGTGATTGGCAGCTTGATGCGTGTTCTTCCCCTTCAAGACGACTGATACCTCCAGCTATCCCATTCCACGCCATCTCCTGCCTCTCTTCTCTCTGTCCCCCCCCTTGCAACATTTCTCTGGCTGTGACTCCCTCAGCAGCCCCCCCATCGCCATCCTCATCCCTCTTTCCATCCTTCTTCTCCCCTGCGCCCCTCCTTCGCTCTCTCTGGGCCTGTTGTGGGGCTATTACAATGACAGAGGCGATAAGGGACATTTATCACATGGGCGGCGGGGTGAGCGAGAGAAAGCCCTCAACAGGTCTACAGGGAGGAACACACACACACACAAACACACAAATGTCCAGACATTCAGCATAGACACACATACATAAGCACATGCACCAACAGATAGATAAAGTGTCAAAGGGCTGCACATGCTTACACACAACAGCATAAACTCGCACACACACACACACACACACACACACACACACACACACACACACACACACACACACACACACACACACACACACACACACACACACACACACACGGAGTGAACGGTGAATCATCCTCCTTTTCCCCCCATTCTGTCTTTTGCAGTTGACTGAGGCCAATTCCCCATAATTCAATACAGTTGAAAAATGAAACCCCGGTAAATCGCTACAGCGATTTTACAGATCCCCGCTTATCCCCATAATTCATTATTTCCAAACTGTAACAACATTACATTTCATTTGTGATGCTCCGCCTGCCTCAGCCATTTGCCAATTGTTATATCTTATTGTTTTCCCTTCTCCAAGGAGGGAGGAAAGTGAGTTATTGATGGTGGAAAAATGGCAGAGCCGGCTGCATGGCGCACTGACTGTCTCCGGGCCCCTACGCCCCCCCTCCCCCCTCTCTCTCTCTCTCCCGTCATTCTCCCTCACCTGTCTGTCTGACTGTCTGTCTGTCTGACTAACAGGAGAACAGTTGAAGTCGCTGTTTGCATTGTGGGCACGTGATAATGAGCCTATTGTTCCACACACACACACATAAACACACTATTGTTTTTCAGCATCGTGGTACAGTTCAGATCCACAGCTGGAGCGGTGCCGGGCCGAGACCGGGACAAGGACGGGGGGAGAATGAGGAGGGGGTAAGGACTTTTGAGAGGTAACAATGACTTCTGAATAAATGTAGCGGGGTGAAGAGTATACATATACACTCACCGGCCACTTTATTAGGTACACCTGTCCAACTGCTCGTTAACACTTAATTTCTAAGCAGCCAATCACATGGCGGCAACTCAGTGCATCTAGGCATGTAGACATTGTCAAGACAATCTCCTGCAGTTCAAACCAAGCATCAGTATGGGGAAGAAAGGTGATTTGAGTGACTTTGAACGTGGCATGATTGTTGGTGCCAGAAGGGCTGGTCTGAGTATTTCAGAAACTGCTAATCTACTGGGATTTTCACGCACAACCATCTCTAGGGTTTACAGAGAATGGTCCGAAAAAGAAAAAACATCCAGTGAGCGGCAGTTCTGTGGGCGGAAATGCCTTGTTGATGCCAGAGGTCAGAGGAGAATGGCCAGACTGGTTCAAGCTGATAGAAGGGCAACAGTGACTCAAATAACCACCCGTTACAACCAAGGTGGGCATAAGAGCATCTCTGAACGCACAGTACGTCGAACTTTGAGGCAGATGGGCTACAGCAGCAGAAGACCACACCGGGTGCCACTCCTTTCAGCTAAGAACAGGAAACTGAGGCTACAATTTGCACAAGCTCATCGAAATTGGACAATAGAAGATTGGAAAAACGTTGCCTGGTCTGATGAGTCTCGATTTCTGCTGCGACATTCGGATGGTAGGGTCAGAATTTGGCGTCTACAACATGAAAGCATGGATCCATCCTGCCTTGTATCAACGGTTCAGGCTGGTGGTGGTGGTGTCATGGTGTGGGGAATATTTTCTTGGCACTCTTTGGGCCCCTTGGTACCAATTGAGCATCGTTGCAACGCCACAGCCTACCTGAGTATTGTTGCTGACCATGTCCATCCCTTTATGACCACAATGTACCCAACTTCTGATGGCTACTTTCAGCAGGATAATGCGCCATGTCATAAAGCTGGAATCATCTCAGACTGGTTTCTTGAACATGACAATGAGTTCGCTGTACTCAAATGGCCTCCACAGTCACCAGATCTCAATCCAATAGAGCATCTTTGGGATGTGGTGGAACGGGAGATTCGCATCATGGATGTGCAGCCGACAAATCTGCGGCAACTGTGTGATGCCATCATGTCAATATGGACCAAACTCCCTGAGGAATGCTTCCAGCACCTTGTTGAATCTATGCCACGAAGAATTGAGGCAGTTCTGAAGGCAAAAGGGGGTCCAACCCGTTACTTGCATGGGGTACCTAATAAAGTGGCCGGTGAGTGTATGTTTGTAGAGTAGAGTGACATGAACAGTCGACACATTAAAGTGCACTCTGCTTTCAGAATAAATGTAAATGTCATTTCAGGAAACCTTTTTTCTCTCTGTCCTCATTATGTTTTGTTTTGTTGTGCATCCTCGTGTGGCTTCTGTCGCATGTAACTGTCCGTGCAATACAACTGCAAGCTTCTCACTGACAGATAAATCATGAATAACAAATTAATCGCAGCTGAACACAGATCTGTATTTTTGGGAACAAAACAGGAAGAAAATCAAGCAACTATTTCACCGTAAGGGAATGCGCACTCTACGGCCACAACCAAACACTGACTTTTTTATTCATATTATCAGACTCCTCACAGTTCCATTCATCCAAAGGCAGGAGGCTCTGGTCAATAACTATAGAATCAGTATTAATCTGAGAGCTAAAAACACACTTTGATGTCTCTTTCTCTCTCTCTCACACACACACACACACACACACACACACACACACACACACACACACACTGGGACACCCTTCCTCTGCCCACATTACTGTACTCTGCCACACTGCTGGCTAAACAAACTGCTCCTTGATATATGAGGGCCTAGACCGGCCATAAACGTATCCACTTTTAACTAGCATGCTACCGGCTTGGCGCAGCCAGATATCACCTTTACTCCTTCTCTGCGTGTTTGTGTGTGTGTGTGTGTGTGTGGCGCATGAAAACTGCGAGAAAATAACCCCCTGGGTTCATAACTCACTCTTGTTTTTCTTCCCTCCCTCCCCAGCTATGTATCATTATTCCTTAGTGCAGGCATTAGGCCTTTATCTATTACCCATTACAGTGTACATATGTGTGTGTGTCTTTGACAATAGAGGGATCGGCTCAGCAGCAGCAGAAGAAGAGGAAATGGGTAAAGGATTTGTCGTGGTGGAAGACAAGGATTTGTCGTGGTGGAAGACAAGCGGTTTCCTGCTGGTCAAAGGACGGCGAGGGGAGAGTGTGGACATCGGTCTTAATGATGTCTCACGATCCCAGGACGAGGCTCTGCTTTCTTTTCTTTTTTAATTGAGCATGCCCCGATAAGACGAGAGAGTGTAAATCTATAACCGACTTCAAGTTCATGGCTGAGCTTGTGTCTCCCTGTTCTCCCAGGATGCTTTGCCATTTTATTGACTATATGTATTTATTGTCTCCAGCCAGTCTGGAGTCTATTGGATGACGCGCTAATCTTCCAGAACGAGATTAACGATTAATTGATAACCGCAGCGCTATCATTAGCGATTGCCCCCTCATCGTTACCGCGCAAAACACGTAACACAGCAGGAAAAGCAAGTCAAAGAGCCTACAAGTGTCACAAGCAGCCCCCACACCCAGCAGCACCACTCATGAGCACAACTCAGCAGAGGTTCATTTTTTGACCACAGGTAGTATGACGTGTATGGCCGCCGCTCTTATCAAGCAATAAATGCATTAGCGGCTAACACACCTCACAGGGGCAGCTCATTTACTTCTGACAAACAAGATTAGAGGACAGAAGGGGGCAAGAGGGTGGATGCAGACAGAGAGCTGTGGGATCATAGGACATGGGACGTAGACACTGTCCTTTAATTATTACTGGGACAGAGGGAATATTCTTTTTCAGGAGTGCTACCACCAAAGGGGAGGGTGGGGGGGGGGGGGGGGGCAAGGGTTCATAGTCGACCAGATAATATATGGCTGATGCAAGTTCCGCTTAATATATTCAAATTGAGGTGCAATTTACACAAAGAGATGTATACAGCTGTTGTATAATCAGTGTCCACGGGGTAATTCAAAATATGTTTTAAATATGTTTTTCAAAGGTAATTGTTGCAGTTAAATGCGCTGCTGCAGCATTTCCCTCTGAGCCTGTGACGTGTGGTTGAGTCAGGTGAGGTTGAGAGGAGGGGGCAGTGGACAAGCCTGATCAATTTTGTAATAACCCACACACACAATTTTCTCTAAACACACACTGCTAACCCACATAGAGCTGTACTCACCTCTTCTTGTTGAGTTAAATTGGCAAACATCACCTGCTGTGTACAGAGGCAGACAGGCTCCTCCACACACACACACACACACACACACACACACACACACACTCACACACTTGAGACACCCATTTCTTTCTTCACGTCAGATAAAAGGGATGCCAGCTACACGTCAGCAGACAAATAAAAAATTCAATCAATCAGCAGGTGTCGTCATTAGGGCTTATCCCGCACACAGGAAGTGACAGACCTGTGTCTCTGTGGGCGTCTGCTGTTGGCAAGTGTGCACGCACGCACGCACACACACACACACACACACACACACACACACGCACACGCACATACTTTTAGAGTCAGCTCAAGAACCAGCAGTCAGCCTCACACACACAGAAAGAGATGTAAATACGTGCGTGTTATACATATCCACCCACTCACACACCTCAGGCAACAGCACTTTGTACTGCCACAGCCTCGGGACGTTCTACTTGTCCCCTTCCCATTATGCTGCTGGAGCAGGCAGACAGAGGAAGTGACACGCCGATCGGCTTTCATCACAAAAATAAGAGCAGATATGAAAGATCACTAGGTACAAAAAATGTTGCCTTGGGCACATCGGAAGGCCTCGGCATGCGGCGCTATAGCCCTGCTGGCTCTGGATACAAACACTGTGTTTCACTCAAAGCAGTGTTTAGCTCCTTTTCAAAAGTTGAACTGGATGAGCTCGTGTTTTATTTGGGTTTGTTAGTTTGAATTCAAATGAGCAGGATTCCGTTGATTCCGTTTTGGAACGATGCGATGTATATATTGTGTTGTGGTGTTAATAAGGTTATATGCAAAATCGAAGGAACAAAAGGAAGAAAAAGTATAGGCGGTGTGTTTAATGTTCCAAAAAAAGACCAAAGATTTGCATGTATTGTACTTAAAACAGTAATTTAAAGGGCTTTTTACAAATAAGGAAATATGTCATATCTCTCACTTGGTTATCCAGCTACAACAATGAAAAACATAATTTAGGACTCAAAGAAATAATTTATGGTCATATTGGGTTATCCACAGGATGTGGCTATTAAATCATACAAAATTATTTGTGAGGGTTATAATGTTGCTTATAAATCCGATATGCATATTTAGTGGAACTATTATGAGAACTTATTCTGCATTTAGGGAGCAGATCTTTTGGGATCAACGACCTTAAAGCTCTCAATTTAGACAGCGAAACATCCGTTCTGTGTTGAACTCTTTGCAATCACGCCTGCACTACGTAAGGGTTATTATAACACAGGCCTTAGTCTTGCGATATCAGGAAGAGGTTAGCCCACGTTGCCCCCCGGCTATCGATGCTGTGCTGCTCCAGCCTGTCAGTTAGCTCTCCTGAAACCGCACTCAGCCCTTTCTGTTTCGCTGCAACGGCTCAGCAGGTGCTGGTCCCGTAGTTACAGGAAGTAAGCACAACGCAGAAGGACGAGGGGATCAGCTAACAATTGCGGTGGTAAGAGGGGGGGCGGGGAGGGGCCTCCTTTCACAAGGATTTACTGATTTACAGTCACATACCTTGTGACTGTAAATCAGACACGAACCGCAATGTCCACAAGAGCCGTGTTAACATAGCTGCAAGAAGAACACACACACTCTGCGTTAGGATAAACTTTCTGATGAAAATATCCCAAATTGATTTTATATATGTCATTATAGAGATAGGATCATTTTTTTCTGTTCTATTATATTCAGCAGGGGCCAAATTCACAAAAAGCACTGTTCTCCTCAGCAGCAGAAAATGGCTCAATACTACTTCAACGGTCACCAGATGGAATTCATTAGTGCGCACACACACACACACACACACACACACACACGCTCACAAACACAAATGGCGTCTTCTTTTCTATTATTCTCATGTCAGTAAACGTGGCGTGGTATACATATAAGCCCATTAGTCGTCTTCCACACACTATAACACAGCCATCACCATTACAATGCACACACACACAGACACACACATGCCGTCCTCTCTATAATAAGGCCATCACCATTAAAGCTGTCAGGGCCGGAGTGTTGAGTATTACTGCCGAGGAATTACACCTCACTCACCCCACATGGCACGGCTTGACCCTGGAAACTGTAACCCCACCCACCCAGTGACTCTGTGCACACGTACATGTAACGTTGGCTTTATCTGCATCTGCACGTTGCTATCCTTGCAGCAGGGTGAATTATCCCCACCGTGCGCCGTGGGTGCCGTGTCATTTTCAACCAGGGGTCCACAGGCCGAGATGGGAGGTGTGGACTTTAAGACACAGAAAAACGGTCATTTGAAGTGGGAAAGGACGGAGGACGGCACGAGCAGACACGCCCACCGCCCGGCTGGCAAAACTAGAGAGGAGGGCCCGACAAAGTGAGGAGATTGAGAGGGAACAGAGGACGGGGGGCCTGGTGGGAGAAGAGAGGAGAAGGATAGATTGCTCTGATGTTGCATCTTGTGAAAGCAGCCAACCTCCGATACGCCATGAAAGCAAAAAGAAACATGACAACTTGGCAACAGCAGGAACAATGAAATAAATTGTTGTCCTATCAGACTCTGTCAAGATGAAATCATTCAAAGAACAAATCTTTCTGCCTTTTTGAGGTGAGCGTGAAGGGAAACTTCCCAGCATTCAGCGAGGTATGAGAATCTGAACATAACTCTTATTTCACACGCTACTGCATTAACTCTCGCGTCACTCTGTTTTACATTAAACTCTTCCAAATCTCCACTGTTGTGCTTAAAGAGACAGTCAGAGAGACGAAACATGGCTTGAACAGTAGCGTTCCAGATGGTGACGTGTGCAAACATGAAGGCATGCAGAGGGCCAAGCGCATCCTTTTCTTTTGAATCATTGAAGTGGCATCTACATTTTCAAACCACTCGAGGAGGGGAAACGGGACAAAGTGATTGATTCTAGAACGCGGTCTCAACATCAGTTCAGCTGAAGCGGCCGGTGCTGTGCAGACGTTTGTACGACCATCAAACACGAACCGACACACACAATGTGCCTGGAGTGAGTGCTGACGTATTTATCACATCAGTATTAGCCCTTCTCTCTGTCACAGCAATCCTCACAGCTGGTGTTGACATGCGGACCCCCGACCCCCTCCCAGCCTCCCCAAAGGACACCCGAGGCCTTCTGCATGTGCGTATGTCTCTATGAGTGTGTGAAATCTTTTGTCCATTCTTTATTCCCTACAAGGATCATTTGCTCAATGTTAACTTTCATAAAAGCTCTTCTCAATAAAACATGGACGGGAGAGAACAGCGACACAAAATGACAAAGAAGATGAAAGGGGGAGGGGGAGGAGAACCAGGAGGATGGCGGGGGTTCAGCGAGCGACACGAGGGAGACAAAGATTGGTGATGCCAGTTTCCACATGACAAGTGGCGACGTTATGAAGATGGACGGGCGGCCGAGATGGAGCGACTGACCTTTCCCAAAATGCCACATGTCACCGTGCTTTTATGTCACTCCTCGCAAAACAATATGTCAGGGGCATAAAAAATCATTACGCCCTCCCTGAATTATGCTGTTATGGCACAACGCGGAAAAAGAAAATCATTAAGATGACATTATTCCACACTTAACTAGGAGGAGGAGGATGGAGATGGAGGCTATTGGAATTTACGGTTTGTCGTGATTTCATGAGCAACGTAGCCGCTGTGCGCCCCTTCCTCCTTTTAGGCGTATAGTCATGACTTTAATGCCCTGAAGTGCGAATTGGGTTGGGGGGGGGGGCGTAACTAAAAGAGCTGTGATGATTGCACGGAGGTCTTGCGAGGATGTTCAGCAGAGCCGTGCAGTGATCTTATGCATATTTAAAGTGGGCCTCTGAAGCTTCTAAAACGCCCTTCCAGGCACAGTGACTCAACTAGAAGGAAAATCTTACATCTTCATACATATAATAGGATGTAGTTTCTGGGAAGGGAAATATAAATTCATCAGCTGCTGCATCTATTATCAAAACAGAGCCGGATCGGGGTTCCCACGGTACCACGGAGCTGCTTGTGGTGGAAGGGGTTGAGACGGAACCCCCCCACGCGATGTAGCACGTTAGCGCCGGTGGATAGAGCAACGTCTTTATGTCCAATTGAACCATTGATCTGAGGGACTGCGCGGTGGCAGACTTTGACATTTTGCTTGGTATTTCAGCTGGGAGATGTTCTAGCTTCAGACAGTTGACATATATAACCCCGAACATGATTGCACACACTAACGCACACTTTACACAACCACACACACAAACACACCGTTCAGTCCTATCGTCAGTTCTAATGGAGCCTGACATCGGCAGAATCGAGTTTGGAGTCAATGTGGATCGTCCTCCATAAGCCAATCATCCAATCAGCGCTCTCCTGACTATGTGGGTCAAAGGGCAGGGTGATGTCATACCTCTTGACAACATGACAAAACGCCTAAGAGAGACACAGAGCAAGAGAGGGAGGGAGAGTTTCTCATAGGTTTGGCGTGCCACTGTGACATAGTGGCAGACTGAACACACACACACACACACGTGCGTACACACATTAAGAACCACTGTACACTTCTCCAAATCTTGGCAGCAAACAATAAAGCACTCAGTGAAACATTTATGACTTTCATAAACAGGAGCCAGTGATTAATGTCAGCCCTCTTCTTTGGGATTTCTAATAAAGTATGACACATTTACACCCTTCGGTCAACGCAGCCAAAGCCCTATTAAACATGTCTGAGACGATAGATGGCCGCACACTCACACGCACCCACGCAAACGCAGACACACACTCACAGGAGAGAATTCAAATGAACCGATTAATGCGTCGCTCATGTTTTTCTGTTTTACCCAGTCGTAATCATCAATGCACCCTCATGTCCAACAGCGAAGACCACCCTCCTCGCCCCCCCGACTTCTCCTTGTATCCTAGTCCCCTTTAACAGCTGGACTAGGCAGTGGGGCTTGTAAAACTTTAGATATATTGCCACAATAATCGAGGGGAGGGGGACATCAACAACAAATCTCTTGAGGCTTTAGATGCTGATGTCTCTACCTGCCCGTTCCTGGGTAAAAACAAGGATTCTCTCTTTTCAGAAAGAAACAGTTGCTTATTTTTCCAGACTTTGCACCTCTGTGATGTTAAAACAACAAGTTGCATTAGGGCGACAAAGGAATACTAAAGTTGTTGTAACCATACCACAGAAACCTGAGACAAATACTGTAGTTGTGACGTTAATGTAGTTGTGTCTTTGAATACCAAATGTACAAATTGTCTTTAAATTTGGACTACTGCTGTTGCTATGTCTCCCTGTGTCTTTGCAGCTATTTGGATGTTTGTGTGCATGTGTGTGTCTGTCTCAGTGTGTGTGTGGTAATAAACCATGCCATGACTCAATGTTTCCATTATACTGTAATCATCTAAAAGTAGAGAGACATTTAAGTGGGAATGAGGACATTTTAAGAAGGGGGAAAAAGTGCCACACAAACTTGCTTTCACCTTTAGCCTCCACCCCACTAACACCAGACACGCTGGGTGCTGTAGATGTAATCGTTTTACCAGTGTAATGGTTTTCTGTTATTTCATTCACCCACCTCGAGGTTGTTACCAGCAGTGGTGTCATGGTAAATATCATCCAACTGTGGTTAACCATCACACATCAACAAATGGTATGAGTTTATTTGCGAATTAGTTAATTAATGCCGTAACGGCCAGCCAATGCTGGCTTGACTCTCCCAGTTATGAGCAAAAGGCCTCTAGTTACACAAAAATATGTCAAAAGACCTTTCGTCTTGCTTTAAAAAATATGAAAGACATGCAGTAGTAGAACTCATAACATCTCCATTTTCTCAAAGTGAGTTAAAGTAATGTAATGTGTGAAGTAATGCCCGGATCTCAACAGTGTAGACAGCACTAACCTCCACTACATCCCTTTCTCCTCCTTACAGGACACCAACTTTCCCAGCACGTCTACCCCTCTCCACCCGAGTCCCACCCGCTGTAACCATGGTAGCCTTTTGCATCAGACTTTAGCAGGAATCTCATTGCCCTCCACCCCTACAGTGCAGCCCCCAAGCCACCCATTGTTTTTTTTGGCCAGTGTTGTTCTCTGAAAGACTGGAATTCACTGCTTCATGGGGTAAAATCAAACCAGATATATGGGATGAGAGGGGGAAGGGAAGAAAGGGTAAAACTTGTAGTACTACAGGTACCTTTGGTTGTAGTTCTCGGACCCTGGATTATAGATATTGTTGGTTACAAACCATATCATTGTACACATTTTAAAAGTCAGAATTGTTTGAATGCATGAATAGCTATTTCTTAGTGATTTTGTAAGTTGCACAATTGTTCTGCACATGAAATCATTAACTAGAACTGACGGAGCATGAGTGCAGGAGGCAAAACATGGATAGAAGAAGGGGGTAAGAGAGGGTGTTATGTGCTTGGAGGGAGGGGAGGGTTTTAAGAGTGCGAGCATTGCTGGCTCCCTGCTGGGCCTCCATTCATTGAAGCGGTTGTTCTACAAAGGGCCCTGCCTGGCAGAGAGGGGCGAACCTGCCAGGGTAGAAAGAAAGGGGTGGGAAAGTCCAGTCAAGGATGCAACTGTCGCTATGTGTGTGTCTGCATGTGTGTGCGTGTGGGGGGTCTCTCTGTTCAATTTGGTTCAATTTGGTTGAACTCAAGTAAAGCGCTCGGTACTGCCAAAGCATCTAAATATATTTTAATTTAGATCATAAAAGCTAATAACTAGTGTGTAACAATGACCATGTGTTCCTGATATTACTGTATCTTCAGGCTGTAGGCGTGTGGGTGGCTCTTATTGTGAGGGTGCGAGGGAAGTGAGGGTGGGGTTAGTTGTGGGGGACTCTTATTGTGAAATCCTGGGTAATTGGAATTCAATAGGAGTTAGATCATGGCTGCTGCCTTAGCTGCTTTGAGGGAAAAGCTATGGGGGATTAGCAGTCGTTAGCCCATAGTGATGTGAAGTGGAAACGAACAGCTGGCTCTCAGCTAGCCACATGGGGTGTGCACGCTCGTGTGTGTGTGTGTGTGTGCAATTTTCATGTGCAAATGTAAGAAAAGTGATCCTCATCAAAACAGAGAGATGCAGCAGTTCTATAACAATGGCTTGGCATAGCTCATCGTCTCTTTACATTTTCTATTCTATTCTTCATCCTTTCGGGCCCTGTTGCCGCCTCCTCAATAGACGTTTCTATGCAGAGGGAAGTCTGCTAAACTGTCAGTCCCCTGGTGTTTTACAAGCTCTGAACACATTGTTATTTTATATAAAAAGCAAGCTGGCAGGTTTGCTGAATACTTTTACCATTTAATGTGGGACGATGAGGGAGGGATAGAGAAGCAGCAGTGAAAAAGAAAGGTGGAGTAAACGGGCCTCCGACCTGCCTGAGGATCGGCCACGTGGCGCCACGCTGCCGCAGCAAAATGATGCAATGTGCCAACGCTGGAGCATGGCCTGGGACCTTTGATGGTTTTATGTGTACCTGTGTTAGATTAAACTGTATTTTAGAAACACAGGAGTTTGCATGGTTACTACGACCTACGTCCTGCACAAATGATATCTATGCCGGTGACATTTTGTTATTGGTTTTGCTGTTCATTTGGAATATTAGGCCTCGGGTTTAAGACAGGGCTGATCACGATGCTTGCACTTGCTGCATAGTCTGATTTAAAATCAGCCCGACAGATGAAGATGTAGGATGAAAGATGAAAAAGCAGCACTCCTGACACAGAAAGCTTTCCAGATGATAGGCACGGCCTCGAGAGACCTCAATTCAAACGCTGTTTGGGATGTATGAGACCTTTGTCTCACCCTCTGTGGGGTCAAAACGACAAGACCCACTCCTCTCATCAATGTCATGTTCTCTCTCTTCACCTACTCTCCCTCTCTCTTTCTCTCCCATCTCTCTATCTCGCGAGCGCAGGGTATTAAATGGCAGAATGTATTATAGAGAAGGGGGTTGCTAATAGATTGGAATATTATAACCATACAATAATTTCATGAAAAAGTCAAGGAGGGATCATCGCTCTTATTAACTCCAAGAGAAATTGAGGCTGAAAAATGTTCAAATAGAAAATGTTAATGCCAGGCTATACTACATGTAATTGTGCCTGTGCATTCCCTGGGCTGGCCCCATTCATGCCACTTTATTAGTGGTAATTGAGGGTATGAATTATAAATGGGGGGTGATTTCTCTCCTCCTTCTCATTGAAAGTGAAGCCTAATGACCACTGCCATTGTTTAACCTTCATAATCGTGTGTTCTCATTTCTTTCCCTTCCCTTTTTCCTTTTAACTTCTTAACCACTCTCGTCCTTTCCTTTCATTCACTTTTCCATTAGTGTCACTCCATTCTCGCTCTACTCCTCTTTCACTCTTGTACTTTACTCTCTCGTTTTTGTTTTTCTGTTAACTTCTCAACTAACCCTAAATCACTTGTTCCTCTCTTCTCTCCCTTAACCTTTTATTTCCTAAAGTCTACGTAGTCTATGTAAGACACACACCCACACACTCTACTTTTCTTTCGTTGTTTTATCTTGCTCTAATTGCATAATAAGCCCCACCAGTGCTGTGAATGCCCGAGGCAAGTGTTCCAGCAAAAGGGGGGCTGGAGGGAAGGGGGGGTTCTTGGCATCATTTCTAAGAAGTTCACTTTTTTATTTAGGCTTTTTAAATATCAGCAGCTCTACACCTACCATCCAACAAAGTCCATTAGCCCCGGTCTCTCACCCACGACTAGTCTGCTTTTTATTTACAACATCAAACGTTTCACTTCATTAAATTACCTTTTCATTCCCCTCCTCTCTCTCTCCTTCCCTCATAGCTCTCTTAGCATTTAGTTGAAACATGTTTTCCGAAACAAAAGGACGTTGGGCGATGGGGGGGGGGGGGTAAAACAGACCGAAGCAGTCTGCAGTGGTTTTATTGCGGTGAATAATGGGCAATTGGGAGAAGGTATTTAATAGGAAGCCGTCATTGAGCTGTAATGCAACAAAAAGGAAACTCATTGAGCCGATGTCTCTGAAACACGGGGGGCTGTTGTCCGCCATTTTTTCCCCTTTTGAAGTCACCAACTGCTTTGTTTCAATGACTGCATTAGTCTGTTCTGGAGTGTGCGTCCTGAGCTGAGATGTCAACTTCTGCAGTAATGGGACAGAACAAAGGGTAACCGGGAGGCAGGTTAAAAACTACGAAGCAGGTAGAGATCTTTGCCAATGAAATGTCATGTCATCAAGCAACATTAATTAAAATGTCTTTCTCTTCTTCTGCTAGAATACACATTGGTGACTGTGGTCTCCTTCAAAAGTTTGCCCCGTGACGCTTCTACAAATACAATTTATTTAAGACAATTTAAGTGTTCCGATTTTACGCAATTACTTGTTGTTTAATTGATGTGGCTCCAATCTCCCATCAGATATGCAAGATGCCGTGTGTGGACTCTCTCTGAAACCCAAATCTTAAACTCAGATTTCTCTACCCCCCCTTTGCGAGCATTGATTGAGAGTTTGATTTGATCTAGGTCCCTCATGTACTGCCACATCTGCAGCTTGTACCGCTGTGTGAAGCGGGCGTCAGCTGTGTGAGCATATAAATGAAACCAGAGAAGAGTGAAAGCTAAACATTCTCTCAGATCAATATTCCAATATCTAACATCAGGGAACTCCAATAAGTACAACGCCAGGGACACTTCAATGGCAACATCAAGGCAGCAGGGTTTGCACACACACCCACGCACACACCCACATGCGCTCATGCAAACGATTAGTGGGTTTCAGATAGTGATCAGGCGAGCACCATAAAATCCATCCTACTTAGGAGAAAGGAATAATCCATCCAGGGACAGGTTTCAATACGGTCCATACTAACCATGTCATGGTGAAGCGCTCACCAAAAGCAATGTGATAATTTGGAGCCGCGGTAAATTGGCAAATTTTTTGAAAAGCAATGAAGTGAGGTCGTATTGCCGGAAGCAGAGATAAGAATCAGCGATCAATGTTCATCAGGGTGGTTAACATAATGGGCCTAAGTCCAACAAATGTGACCAACTCTGCGGCTTATAATCAGCGCGAGGCTACTGCTTAGCTTCCAGTGGCTCAAAATGACAGGGACCCCCAAAACCAGTTGCCTTTGTCATCAGCGCTCCAGCTTCTAGAACTATCAGATGTGGATAAAGACATTCAGCAATTTTTTGCAATGTGGACCCATGACGGGTCAATTCAAATAAGGACAGTCCCCGGCAATGGGAGGCGATTAAAGGTTCCATCTGCGATGCGTCACTGTTGCTCATCTTTCACCCAAATTATTAAGTAGTTTCCATTAGTCTTGGACATCTTTGTTTGGACAATAAGCAATGAGGCTGAACTAATGACCCTAACCTAATCACATCAGAGGAGAGCTTCCTACACACACACACACACACACACACACATTTCTCTCTGTTGTGGATTCGTGCAA